>NC_081412.1:464241656-464543156 GCF_030272615.1 Cryptomeria japonica | reverse complement strand
TTTCGCCGAGCACCTCTGTAGTATTGCAAGACACTTATTTTTGCATTCCACATTCCACCAAGGGGATCTAAAACCATATATCTTATTCTCTGCAATGTAACTGCCTAATTGTACTGTACCTTGTTTTTACACGTTTCCCAAGCCCTCCATATGCTACAGAATACATTAGATCCTAAGGGGGTAGCACTAAACTTACCAAAAAGAATATCATGACTATGCAGCCCTTTCCACTTTTTGGCCTTGTTAGGGGTAGCATCTTGAATACTCCTCCTGATCAATATCTTCCATGGTTCGTTTCCCTCTAGTGCATTGATAATCCCAATGCAATTCCTTGCTTCCTAAGATCCTCAGGTCCCAATCCACCTAACTCTTTACTCAAGCAACACCACTCCCATTTTACAGCTTGCATTCTTTTCTTACCTCTCCCATCTGACCACAAGAATTGTCTAATGATTCTTTGTACATTCTCAACCTGATAGCCAGCAAAGAACCAAATTGAAGCATAGTAGATGGAGCAAGAGGATAGAATCTTCTGACAAACTTGAAGTTTGCCTGCCAAAGACAAATAATTTCTGTTCAAACTGTTGAGTTTTCTCTCAATTTTTGCATGCATCCAGTCCCACATATTAGGTAGTGAGGGGGAAGCTCAAAAGGAATACCTAGGTTACCTTATAATTTTACCAGGCACACCCCACTGCCACCCAAACTGACTCACCCACTCAGGAGGGTCATTAGACCAACCTAGTAAGGTAGACTTAGTTTGAGAAATCTTAGATCCAGAAGCATTACAAAAAAACTCTAACATGCTCGCTAGGTTAATCATTTATCTTCTTCTAATGCATGGAACAAGGCAGTGCCATCAGCAAATTAGATATTGAGTATTGTAGACTGATCTGGTAAACTGATACCCTTCACTTTAGGACCAAGTAATTCAGTTCTGAGTGCATGGTATAAAGCTTCTGATGCAATTGCAAACAGAGAGGGGGCCAATGGACACCCTTGTCTAATAGACCTGCCAAGGGGGAATGCATCAGTGAGCTCTCCATTGATATCTATATGTGTGTTAGCATCTTGGAATAGAACTTTGACCATCTTATAGTAGGATTCCGGAAAGCCAATAGCATCTAGAACCATTGAGATAAAGGACCACTCAACCTGTTCATATGCTTTTTCAAAATCAAGCAGCAGAATACCAGGCCCACCCCACTGCCACCCAGACTGACTCACCCACTCAGGAGGGTCATTAGACCAACCTAGTAAGGTAGACTTAGTTTGAGAAATCTTAGATCCAGAAGCATTACAAAAAAACACTAACATGCTTACTAGGTTAATCATTTATCTTCTTCTAATGCATGGAACAAGGCAGTGCCATCAGCAAATTAGATATTGAGTATTGTAGACTGATCTGGTAAACTGATACCCATCACTTTAGGACCAAGTAATTCAGTTCTGAGTGCATGGTATAAAGCTTCTGATGCAATTACAAACAGAGAGGGGGCCAACGAACACCCTTGTCTCATAGACCTGCCAAGGGGGAATGCATCAGCGAGCTCTCTATTGATATCTATTTGTGCGTTAGCATCTTGGAAAAGAACTTTGACCATCATGTAGTAGGATTCTGAAAAGCCAATAGCATCTAGAACCATTGAGATAAAGGACCACTCAACCTGGTCATATGCTTTTTCCCCAATGTTCCCTCTCTAATAGCTTCATTGCCTTTCCAACCCTATGGGTTACCTCCTCTCTATCTTCTTTGCTCTCCATCATATTAAAAACCCCACCAAGCACCCATGGTATATTTGGGAGTGAGTTAGCCATCCATTGCCACAGGGCTATTCTGTCTTTAAGATCATTGCGGGCATAGACTTAACAGATCCCAAACTTGAGGTTACATGTATTAGTAACAAACTTGATGCCTTCTATCAAAATAGAATAAACTATTTATATCTATCATCTCTAAACTTTGAAGTTTAGCCAATTATTATGTACTAATCAAAATCCTTCTAGACCATAAAGATTTTCCAGTTTCATATTATCTTTTGATTGTTAGTGATGAAAAAGGAGTGCAATTAATGGGTTCTGTTGACAACTGAAAATTCATAAAGCATGTTCCTTATTGAAAATTTAAAGAATCATACAACAAGAAATTTGATGCCTAAGTTAATTATACCATCATATTTTTTTATATTAGATGCAAAATAATCTATTAAAATCCTTACTCTGCATACATTGAACCACGGGGGCTTCACTTAGTGAACTTGGGTTATAGCACGTGTGTTCATGGCATACTAAAGAATCCCCCTATTTTCAAAAAATATTGCCTTAAACTCCTTTTTTGTCACCTCCTCCCAATACACGACCCAAAATAAAAGCCCCCCTATTTTCACCAATTATTGTATTTTTTTATAGCCGAAATTAAAAAACCCCCAATTTTCACCGATAGGCAATATATTGCACCCTCATTTTTTGGATATTAAATCCCCCAATATGAATGCATGTGATATAATATTGCCTAGCCAATGAAGCCCCCGTGCATTGAACGATCTTTTGTTTACACTAAAGATTTAGTCTATGGAACTTCTTCATTTGTCCATTATATTTGGCCATACTCTTGGGAGCAAAATCTAGATCGTTTTGACCTTTTGGGCTTCTGGCTTTCAAGCAAAAATATTGAACATGTTCTATGCTACTGAAAACTTTGGAACTGCAACTTTATCCTCAAAATTTTAAGTTCTAGTATAATGTTTCTTGTTCTCGCCAACTGAACTGTTAATTGTTCAAAACATGCAAAACCAAAGTGTTTCATGTTAGCATCCCACAAAGTGCATTCCTGCCCTTCAAATTTGATTACCTTTACATAGCACCATAGGTGTGGTGTCTTTTCTTACTCAAATGATTTTATCTCTGATTTGTGAAACCTAATTTACATACATAATAATTCCACGTCTAACAAATGGGATAGAAGTTGCTTTATATGGACTTTCGTTCCATAGTTATATTGATATGTTTTCTCTATTTTCCAATATTTATATATCAATGTATAAGAGTCAGTGCATGCTGTAATTAGTTCGTGGGTCTGTCAAATGTATTTTTTAAACATTCAGATGGTGAAGGACTTCATGTGGAAAGCATTTTAAAATTTAAACCTACACTTGAAAGTTGATTTATGATAACTAATATCTTGATTTAATTCTTTTTTGAAAGAATGTTATACTTCAAAGTTTAACATTTGTCATAGTGGAGCAATGAAAATATTATTTCAGCATCTTTTGTTTTATAAGTACTCAATTCTTGTGTTTCTATAAGTATAGAATTATAATTACAGCTAAATAAATAAGAAATAAATTAATATTCCCTAGTTTGTAATTCTGTGTTTGGGAATTAGTGATTTCAATCAACAAACCAACCTACAAGTTTCAAAATTAATAAATTCCTTGTATTGTAGTGGTTATGCTGATATTTTTACTATGCTAACTAGTCCTTTTGTCTGAGATTTTCTTCAGTTGGATTTGTAAGATGTTTTATTTTCTCAAAGAATTTGTCTTGAAGGATTCCATATTATAAGCAGTAAATTTTCTTGTCAATTCCAAAATTTTTCACAAGTAATGATTTGTTTTTATAATCTGATATCCTACACAGTGTACAGCTCATGGGATGTGGGAAAGTTGCAGTGTTTTCAATTGATTAAAAAACGTTTTGAAGGGCCAGGAGTACAGTTTTGTGTTATTGGAGATGGCATGGAAGAATGCCAAGCAGCAGAGAGCCTGAGCTGGCCTTTTGTGAAAATTGATCCACACCCAAATGGAGTACATCGGTTTCCGGGTCTCTCTCTTTCTACCATAAAACACTATCTGAACTGCATATATGATAGCTCTCAGAATGATGGTCCAGAAAAATAATGAGCTTGCATCGTGCTTATTCGTAGTAACTAGTAAGTAGTTCACTCTTAGTGACTTTCGCTTTTTATTCTTCAAACAAGTTGTGTTCCATAGTATAAAGTCGCATATATAGTTTATGGATTCCTTTTTCAATTTTAGTTAGCAGATACAGCAGCCGTGTTACTCATTGGACTAATTATAATGGTAATATATCTGTATTGGGGTACTTTGTGAGCGTACAGGAAGATATGTAGTATGTTGCTTTATTTGATTTTCTGCAAATTGAATTTTCTCTCCTTTTGCATTTAGTCTGATAAACTAGTCAAAAATCAGATTGAAGTCACGTGCTGATTTTCCAACCTCGAAATCTCAATTAAATTCACAAGCTTTTACAGGTCCAGCTATAAATGTTATCAAGGTACTTTGGTTCTTATCCAAAATCACCGCTTCTATGAATTTTAAGTGCTATGTATAGTCATGAAATGAGATCTCATAATTACAATCTGCAAGCATATGGTAAATTGAAAATAAGAAATCTATACAAAATTAATTATAGGATCATAAGTTTGCCAAATTCTCATAACATGGCAAAAACTATGAAATTTCAAATGGAATCCAAGAAAGTTGGTGTTGGAACAAGCTAGCAAGCGTTCACTTGGGAATGGTTTTGTTGCTGTTCCACAAATAACATCTTTCAGTAGCCATACAGGTGATTTCAAGATTGTCCCAAACCTTCATATTAAGATCCATTGTTGAAAGGTTTTGTTGGAAATGCCTGTTATAGCTGAATGTAACATTGCTTGTGGGTGTCCTAGAATCTTTTCAGTATATATATCGTCAAATTAAGATTTACTTTTTGGCGTATCTTAGGTTTTTAAAAAGAAATTTCAACACATAACAGGGTTTATAGTTGATTTTCCTTATATTAAGTTACCATAAGAATGTATTGAAATCAAACTTTGAAAACTATCGAAAGTTCATCTTCAAAGCAATTAATATTTTTTGTGCTTGTGCTTGTGCTTGAAAAAGTAACCAAGTGAAATTCAAAATTTATAATATAGACATCCAGCATTAATGATATAATGATAAAATGACACGCTTAGCATATAAATGTGTATATCTAATCTGAATGAGGCATCTCGAGAGTACACGTCATTTGGTTAGTGTTGACTGAAAAAAAGGTACTATTTTACAATAATTTCAACCTCATATGCTGCTAATTTTAGGGTCTGTAAAGTACAGTCTGAGTTGTACCTAGGCATACTTGTTGGTTTTAGACTTTCAGCAGTCTGGAAATACTATGAGCCATATCAAATGCTACTTTATGACTATTAGATCAATCTAACTTTATAATTGCCCAATCATGGTTCAAGCGTGTGCACACACATATACACACACTTAAGTTCACAAGTTGAGAACTTGATCTTTTAAATGACCAGAGTGACAAAAAATTGTGCAAATGTTTGAGAAAAGGATGGGTTATACCTCGTTGACCTCTAGGTAATAACTTGATCATCATGAAGATGCCTGCAAATGATTTAAAATAGATTAATACCTTGAGGCATGGGTATGGAATATGACAAACATGAGAAATACACAAGTGGACAACCTCACTTGATACCACTTCAGCAAACATCCTCTTCATTTCTTGGGAATAAATTTTTTCATATATATTTTTAGGACAAGTCAATTCTTCCTGTACAGTGACTGTGAATTCTATATGCCGGTCACTCTATCTAATCTTCTTGATGTAGTTAACACAATTGCACGTAGCAAACAAGAGAGGGAGGTGCATTGCCCACCTTTCGAGTTTTGAGTGTGAGAACTCTACATCTCTTGTTAGAAGCTACTTTTTGTAATTGTCCAAGTACTAATTTAATTCTTCTGAAAGATAGCTGTCGCTTTATTAAGATTTTGTTTTCTGCATATACTTCTATCTCTGTTTATTTGGTTGCATTTCTAGAATGATTGTTTATCGCTACAACTGATAAATTAAATACAAGAAATAATAATGTACATGACAATGCATACCAAACACGGCAGTAAAATATATCTTAATTCGCACAGTTGCTGAGAGGTACACAACCGTCAACCAACCGACACCTACCTATCCGAGAGTGACAACCTGCTTAATAGAATTAATTAATACATTGTCGGATAACGAATATTATCAAACATAACAACAGGCAATTTAAGCTGACAACAATGATATTATACTACAATTGTTGTAAGTATTTGCTTCCACCTAGAACAGATCAAAGTTCTAACAATATAGTGTTGTGTATCAGATTTCTAGCAAAGTCGAAATCATATGACAATGAGTTTTAACTATTAACTAAAGAAGTTTGAAGTTTGAGGTCTATTTAGTGTAAACATCTAGGAAACAGTAAAAAGCTTATGTACTTACACACAAAGATGTTCAATTGTGCGTTTAAATGATGAGAGCTATGTAAATTCCTTGAGTTTGAATGGTAGGTCGCCAAAAGTAAAATAGAAAAAATTCAACAAGTGAATAACCGATCAACTTAGTATTTTGGTTAAGAGTACCCAAATAATTTTTGATTTTTACAAAATGGGAAAACTTCAAGATATCAACAACTAAACAACTTAGTATTTTTGGTTAAGTCAAGGGTAACCCGCCAAAATTTGCAATTGATTTTATTGAATATTTAGCATTAATTAAATGTCTCGAAGACTTAATGATTACATAGGAGGTGGGTTCTACTCTTCAAACAGTAGATCATTGGCAAATTATGTCTACAAGTGTAATATATTGAAATTTTGATAGGTGTTTTTGATATTGGTAAAAGATACGATTACATAGCCCAGGTCCTGTTAAACAAAAAATGCCCAGGCCCTATTAAACAAAAAGGCCACAAAGGCAGATACTTTGAGTCTCACGAGAAGTGAGGCTCAAGTGCAGAAAGCAAATATTAACATAGACTGAAACACAAAGACTGGAGTAATACAACACATGGCAGGGGGACAGCCCAGAATCACGAATATAACAATAAAAGATTAAGACGCTAGCCATCTGCCAACTTGCTATTCAGTGCTGATAAAACTAAGTTTATCCATGAAGGAAACCTTCTTAAGAACTTTGCCTTTGTCTACATAATCATCCTTATAGCACATTGGCTTTCTGCTCGATGACCTTTGCCCTGGTTCCTTTGGTAGGAACTTCCAGCACCTCGTCTTTCTTTTACTGAAGCTCAGAGTGTAGGACGTAATTGCCAGTGGCCAAATTTTTAACTATTTCTCTACTGGAAGATACAACTTCATCTTGGTTCTTTCTTATTTCCTCTTGGTTCTTTCTTAGTTCTTCCATGCTCCGTTCAAGATTCTTCCATTTGTTGAACTTTGCAGCAAACTTTTCCACCTCTTCCCAAACTCTATTGCTTGCCACGTTGCTTTTCTAGTCTCTATTGCCTTTGTACACTTTCCATTTCATATCTTGTATTCTTTTCTTGGCTGTTAATTGTTGGGCAAGCATCCATTTCAAAGCATTACTGTGTAGTTGGAAGTATTTTGCAGTTTCCCCAATTTTTCCTTCATGATAGAATAGCCTTGGCAGTTTACTTTTAGACGTTTGTCTTTTTGTGTTGGGGATATATAATCACTCAAAGGATTGGGCTCTACTTTTTTTAGGGGTGTTAGAAGTGGAATGGTCCACAAGAGAGATATTGGCTTTATCAAGGGACATGGAAGAGGAGGGGTTGGGGTAACTCATCCTTTTCTTGGTTTGACCTTGGGGTGGGTAGACGGGTTCTCCTTGAGACTATTAGGAGGGGAATCGATGTGGCTAGAGGTTCTAGAGCCAACCATGTTAATGCTTTTTCCCTTCAAGTGAATTTGAGGGTTGGTAGAGTGTGAGGGTTCTAGTGGTAGAGAGGGCATAATAATTTTCACCCCGTAGTGGTATGTTTATTTCTAGTTGTAGAGGCCTTAGGCTTATGTTTTGAAGGGCCCACCAAAGAGTCACGGGGTGGGGGGTTGGTGTGGTGGCAGGGGTTTTAGCTAATTGGAATTTATATAAAGAGTATATTAGCCCTTGGTGAAGGAGCAAATCATGTTTACCCATTAGAATTTTATCGATTGACTCTTCAAGAGAACTATACATCCATTAAGAAAAGTTCATTTTAGTGTCATCTCAAGTGATTCAACATGGGAAATAGGTAAGATTAAAACCTTTAAAATATCCTTTTTAGTGTGATGTAGCACATTAAGGTCTTTGCAACTTCTTTCTAGTACTCAAGAAGATCGTCCCTTTTGAAGCCATTCTAGAATCTATTGAACTTTTCTCTTGGCCGCAAGAATTTATTCATTTCCCCATGATCATAGTTCTTGATCATCTTTTGAATTTTCCTTCGTTCCATCTCGAGTCTTGTAGCCAAAGCTATCAGGTTCTCTAGGACCTTAAACAAAATTCCTTTTATGAAGACCAAATAAACTTTCTATGAAGAGGCAAAACCATTGGACAAAACAAGATCATGATTGTTGATGGCGTCAAGGCAACATAAGAGGTTCCCCCTGCAAAAGATATCCCACACCTCTACTTTATTTTTCACTTTCTTGCGATTCATAGGCTCAAAATATTGATAGGTGTTAATGTACACATTTTAAATGTAAATTGATAAAAACCTTCAACAAAAATATAAAAATGCCTAAAATATAATTAAGGTCAAGGCAAAGGGAATGTTGAGATTAGCCATAAATTCAGGGGTTGTAAAGAATCACTATCAACATTACAAAGGAGATGGTCATATCAAAGAAAAGTTTCCAAAATTGAAGTATTCAAAATCAAAATTAAAGTGTTCAAAATTCAAGAGTTTGATTGGATGAAGTACATCTTTCTTATCAAATTTAGGTAGAAACTTAAGGGTAGATATACTCTTTGATTTTGGGGCTTAAATAATTTTGATTTTTTAAGGAGTGATGGTCACAAATAAAGTGAAGAGACTTATCAATACAAGAAAGATGCTTGTGTCACTATTCATAAAAATGTTGGTCATAAATCAAGTGAAGATAAGTATCAATGGAAGATGTTTGTGTTGATATTTGTGAAGCTCACACTAGATGGTGTGGTTGAAGTGGAGGAATCTAAAGTTAGTTGAATTAAGGAGGAACAAATAAAGTTGGAGGGATAATCTAATAATTCAAAGAAGAATTTCAAGCATGAAGTTGATTGTCAAAAAAATGAAAGGTAGACCATGAGATTAGTAAGTTTTATAAAATTCAATTGCTTGCCATTGAGTTATATAGACAATTGTAGCCTTTGAGTTTGATGATGTGATGAAGCAATTGCACAAGTATATGGACCACTTCAATTGCTCGCCATTGAGTTATATAGACAATTGTAGCCTTTGGGTTTGGTGAAGTGATGAAGCAATTGCACAAGTATTTGGACCACTATGTAATCTGTCCTAACAATTTGCCATGTGGCTAACATATTGTGGTGGTGTTGAAGAATGCCTACACAATTATTTTAGAGTTCAAAACAAGATCATCGTTAAGAATATGCAACCACAACCAAGAATTTATGATCTACTCGATTGAATGTAACATGCCAAGTACATAAGAACAAAGGGACTTAAAGTTGGGTTATTGTCAAGTTTAAATAAAATTATAGGATATATAGAAGAAAATATTTAAAACATATCAAGTATATTCTGAGTGAATTTTAGATTGTGTAGTAAACCCACAAGATTCATGATGTTGATGAATTTTGTCATTCATTTATTCTTCTCTTATAGTATGGTGGGTGGAATTCTTGTTTTCTACATGCACAGAGAAACATTTGCTTGACTTGAAGAAAAGTGATCTAGGATGTTGTTGTAATGAGAGTTTATGATTGATTTAACCTAGCCACAATAATCTTCTGACTTGATCAAATGAAGGAGCTTTGTGGGTGTTGTCAAATGTAGTTGAAGGTTCATTGTCTTATTCTCTAAATCACAATTGAATATACTTTCACATCAAGTTGTAAGTCATTTCCTTGAAGACAAAATAATGATAGTCCTAAATTGATGATTTGAACTTTAAAATCAACAATGTTCTAGTTTTGAAATTACCTTACTATTTCTCTCAACTTATCTAAATGGGCAATCCTAAACTACTTAACATATGGGATAGATGTAGGCAGTAGTAAATGGTGAAAACATAGGAACATTACTTAACAAGGAAGACAATTATGGCTTGCATTGATCATTGATGTCTTTATATTTACGTACAAACTTTTAATTGTACCACATGGTTTGGAACCATTGACTGTGGTTCATGGCTCCAATGATTCCTTTTTCGTAAGTAATATGTTCAATAAAGCCCCAAGTAAGTGTGTAAGGCACTTCAAATGCACTGGTTTCTTAAAAATACATACAAGGCACCAAGAAGTATTTTATTCTCTTGTAGGCAAATTTTAGCCTTGAGCACCTTGATACAATTTAAATAATTCACTCATGAGGTGCATAGGAAAAAGTATATAATAGTTTGAAAAGTTTTTATGAGGTGGATTATAAATGATATAATTGCTACATGCACTAGTTACAACTAGGTGGCATACACAATAGTCCCTCTTAAATTTGGGGTCATTTCTCATTTACGAGTTGTAAGCCAATTTAAATGTGCAACTTTGGTCTTATTTAAGTTTAGTAGCTGAAGTACATCATAGATTATGAAAATAATTGTGTGGATCCAAACAATATCAAGAACATTCAATGATTAGAACTTGTTTTATTTATAAATTTCAATGGGTCATTAGTTTTGAGTTTCTCATCTTTCCATTTGTTGGATCAAATCATGCAAGATAGCTCAGTATTTGAGTGGACATAACATGAAGCATTTAGGGAACTCAAAGTCATGCTTTTTTGGATGACCATCTTTTCAATCTTTGACATCGATGCCTTCAAAATCAAGACTAATGCATTGAATTTCACATTTGGTGTTGTACATACTCAATATAGACATCTTGTTGCATACTATTCATAAACATTTAGTGAACACATGTGACAATACTCTTTACAAGATGCATCTCTACACATTTGTTCAAGCCATGAAATAATAGGGACATTATATTGTAGGTGAGGATCATTATTCACTTGATCAAAAGATTATTTGGCCTCTTTATATACCAAAAAACTTGGGGATTGCAAGCCACATGAATTAGATATATTTGCAATAGTTTTATTTAGCAATCAAGTGTAAACAATGAGTTTGATTTTTGAAGCAATGGTTGTCATAAGTCAAGTAAAGATGCTTATAAATGGGTAAAAGTACAACAATAGGTCCCCCTTTTAGGAGGACAGGGAAAATTAATGATGCAATCTAGTACAAACACATCTGGGTTTGACCAAAGATAGGTTCAGTCAAAATTGCTTAGATCAAATCTTGTTAACACCCTTGTAGTGCCTCATGGCAAGAAGACTTCGATTGAAGTGGTTTATATTAGATTGAAGCCACTTCAACTATAATATGAGCATGGTAGATATTTTATGGTATGTTGTGGAAAAGTCTCTTTTGATCAAACTTGCTCCTGCTGCCCCAAACTCCCCCACTTAATCTCTAGTTGTCTTTCTAACTATTTTTTTCTTTTCTTAGTGATTTTCGATTATTTAAATTTAAATTTTAAATTAAGTTTACCTTTTTTGTTCATTTTTTTTAATAAGGAAAACACATTAAGCATGAAATATATTAGATAAGAGAAATATACAATAATAGAGAAAAATATAAACAAGAAGCCTAGAAGAAGAGGCTACGAACAAAATGGGAGCAAGTTTCAACCCATAAGTAGCAATAAAGACTGAAAGTAAACTAATATGGAAGGGCTGCACAAAATATGGGAGTTGAACTCGACAATTGAGGCAACAGAGGAACTAGATAGGGGAAGAGAACGAGGATCATAAACTTGAATTTTGTTCATATTTAAAAAAATAAGTATAAATTTAAAGAATTCTTACTTTTTAATTAAACACTTATAATTTTAAAATCAATAAAATTAAATGATCAATATATTTATAAATTAATATAATTGTAAAATAAAAATTATATTATTAAATTTGAAAAAATGATAAAAACTTAAATTAATAAAATGAAAAAAATTACGATATTCAATAAAATAATAAAATAAGTATATTAATAAAGTATTATAAGATTAGAAATTGATAAATTATAAATTAAAAAATAAATTATAAAATTAATAAAATTGTGAAATTAGAGAGATCATAAAATTATGAAATGATAAAATAAAAAATAGTAAAATGAATGCAATTATAAAATTAGTTAAGTAATAAACTTCAAAAATCAATATAATAAAATAGGTTATAAAATCATAACACTAATATAAGCAAGTCTCTAATTTTTTTATTAGATTAAGCAAGAAAATAAGGGCCTTGACCCTTTACAAAAGCTATCATAAGGTTGTAAAAGACACCTTGAGCTTGACTACTACAACAATTTTTTTAAAACAATTACAAACAAAAGATAGAGTGGATGATGACTTTGGTGCCACCTCGCATGAGATGAGGTTTCCCAATGGTAAAAAGGAATTCTATGGCTAAATATATTGTTAAAGGGTTTGAGGATAAAGAACGAGCCAACAATTGTTTGGCTAGGTTAGGGGAAGAATATCCCCCCTGGAGTCTACAGATGCCCTAGAAGTAACCAACAATTTTGACTTTATTTTAGAGGTTCATTCTAAGAATTTTGCTCTTGTTAAGGAGTAAGGATTTGTATTCCTAAGGGGTAGATCCTTCCCCTCCAACCCCCCAGACTATTGTTTGCCCCGAGCTTGACTCCACGAAACCTTAAATGTGGCCGATAAAGATAGTGCCTATTTTGATATCATTACTGCTGACCCGCCAATTAAAGCATCTAGCCTTGATAAGTCTCTCAATCTTGGCGTAGTACCTTATGGTGCTACTAAGTTGAACAAATATGAAAATTCCCTTGAGGATATTTGTTTTGAGTCTAAAGTGGAGGCAGAGTTGAATTCCAACAACTCGTTCACTAGTGGGGATCTAGAGTGTGAGCTTGATATTCAAGGGGATGTTGATCTCGACTATGGTGAAACTCTTGTGCCTGTTGGTAAAGGCAAATTCATCCGAGCCAGATGAAAAAGAGGGAGGCCTAAAGGCTCTAAAGGCAAAATATCCCCCCTCCCTAAAAAGCTTGATTCTAAGGCAGAATTCCCCAAGTCTTTCAGCAGCTTTATGGTTGCCAAGAAGTCTAAATAAAATATATGTTAATGATGATGAAAAATGCATCTCTTGGAACATTTGGGGGCTTGAATCCCTTGATAGGAAGCATGTGGTCAAAAGGTTTCTCAATCAACATAGGGATACAAACATAGTAATGCTTCAAGAAGTCAAAGCAATTAAGTTTACCCTATTAGTAAACTTGAAATTTATATGGAAAGATGCTTGTCAAATCGCCACCAAACACGAGAAATAAAAAGGTGGTGTTGTCCAACTTATTAATGGTAAATGGAAGGATTTAATCTTGGATTTTGGCTCCTCACCATGTAATAGACTATATAGGCTACTTTTAACCCGTGTAACATGAAAAATGGGGTCTGCTCTATATATGCTTCCAATGATTATAGAGAGAGAACATAGATGTTGGCCTTGCTCCATGTGTATTCGTGAGAGATTTTTTATATGTAAACTCTTGTGTGCCCATCCTCCAAGTATCTCTCAAATTTTTTTCTTTGCTAATCTCATCACAATAGTGACTTGCACATCAACAAGGTAAAATGTGAGTCTTCTAAAATACTCAGTAAGCACCCTAGCTTTGCCCTAATACTTATCCTCATTTCTAATTTCCATATGCACCATAAAATTTCACAAGGTAGTATAAACCAAAACAGATTACAATCCTTTCTTAAACCATGCACAAAGCCAGTGACAATGTTCAGAATGTTAACAATATCAACAATAATAATACCAAATAGGAGCTAAATTTCCTTAGCTATTATGCAATCAAAGAATAAATGGTTAGCAGTTTTTGCTACTTTACATACACTACACAAATCAACAACATGTTGCTCATTCTTGAAGGGCAGTCTATTAAGAATAAATAACCATTTGAAGCATTTCTTTTTAGGAGCCACAATACATGAGTTGAATATTAGAGCAATTCATACTCGGATGGGAGAGGAAATAAGAAGAGGCACTTTGTTAAATGGGAATGGTGTTGTATGGATAAAAGGATGGGGGGCCTGGGGTTGAAGGACCTCAAACTTCAAGGTATTGCTCTTGCTGCTAAATGGATGTTTCATGTGTTGGAAGGAGAAAAACCTTGGAAGGTTCTTGTTAGGAATAATATTAGGATGACTGTACCTAAACAACCCAAATCCTAGAAGTCTCTCCCCTTTAGTGATCTAGTTGTTGGGAACTTCCCTGTCTCCACGATAGGCTCTTTTGTGTTTAAAGCTATTTGGAAAGCTTGGGAAACTGTTAGGACATGGGTCTCTAATTGTAGGGTCAACAGTAATAGTAATATTAGTGGGGAGAGGTCTATATGGTGGAATCTTTTCCACAAAGACTAACTCCTTGCTCTTATTCAAGGCTCCTAGCTAAGAGCTGGGATGGTAAAGGTATATGCTGTTTTAAAGATATTATCATTAATGATCATCTTATCTTGTGGGTTGAATTGTCTTAGGAATTTCATATTCCTGTGTCCAGTTGGAGGACTTATTCTATGCGTCGAGAGGCTTGCAATATTCTCCAACTCCCTAAACCTTGTATGGTTAACAATTGCATGTTTCTTACTTGCACCTGGATGGATGGCACTCCGCTTGTGAGGACAAAAGAAACACTTGTTTATAATGCTTTATGTTGTAGTGATGATATTATTTGTCATATTAATGCAACGTGGCATGTTGGTTTCTCTAACAAACAATGACATAATACATTTATTAGACTATGGAGTAGTACTATGGCTCCTAAAAAGAAATGCTTCAAATGGTTATTTATTCTTAATAGACTGCCCTTCAGGAATGAGCAACATGCTGTTGATTTGTGTAGTGTATGTGAAGTAGCAGAAATTGCTAACCATTTATTCTTTGATTGCATAATAGCTAAGGAAATTTAGCTCCTATTTGGTATTATTATTGCTAACACTATTAACATTATGAACATTGTCACTGGCTTTGTGCATGGTTTAAGAAAGGAATGCAATTTGTTTTGGTTTATTCTACCTTGTGAAATTTTATGGTTCTTATGGAAAATTAGAATTGAGGATAAGTATTAGGACAAAGCTAGGGTGCTTACCGAGTCTTTTAGAAGATTCACATTTTACCTTGTTGATGCGCAGGTCACTATTGTGATGAGAATAGATAGGAAAAAGTTTGAGAGATACTTGGAGGATGGGCACACAAGAGTTTACACATCAGAAATCTCTCACGGTTACACATGGAGCAGGGCCAACATGGAGAGGACCCCATTTGTCAATGCATTAGCAACCTTTATGAATGAGATCAATGAGGGCAGAAATATGAAGAGATAATACATTGCCCAAGTTGGCAGCCCATGGTGCACTCCCAATTAGGAATGCCAGACAAGTGATTTGGATGGAGCGTCCCCTTGGCTGGACAACTTGGGTGGATCAGTGAATATGAGAGCATACAATCTCTGTTTTTTGATTTGTATAGAGCATTTAGTGGTTGTTTTGTACATAACATATAATTATTTAGTGTCTGTTATAGTTTATTGAGTCTCATACCATAATCATGTTGATAGTTAGATGGTCAAATTTTGATCAAGTCTTGGACATAATTGATGTTATATTGTTAGTATAGGTTGTCATTATAATCCGGTACAAAATACTGTTACATGTATTGTTTTTTTGCTATAATCAATTTTTTAAAAAGGGCCCCTTGAGCTGGCCAAAAATAAGAAAAAAACATCACAATGAAAAAAATGATGAACTACTACAACAAAATTATTTAAAACAATTACAAATAAAAGATAGAGTTGAGACCTTTGGGGTTCGTCTTTGGCAATACTAGGTCTAGTATGAATTGGCCTCTTACCAAACCCACTAGCATGAGTTTGGGGTGACGATTTAGAAAGATCTTTTGTCCTCCTAACAATAGTCCAAGAAATATTTTATTCTAGATTCTCCAAACAAGAGGAAGTGGGGGATTTCCCCATCAAAAGACCATCAACATGTGAAGAAAGAGCAATGGAATAATGAGGTGAAAAGTGACCTTTCACCATATGAGTAATATGTAGTTGATGTAAAGTCTAAGGTAAAGTGGTTGTGAGATTGAGGCAAGAGGTTCTTTAATAGTGCCCGAAGGGCATGTTAGAGCTACACCAAAAACTAAAAAATCATCATAATTTTAAGAAGAGCCATCTAACAAAAAATTAGGGCTATGAATAGTCAAGTGATCATTCTTCCACCAAATAGCAACACCCTTATGTTGAGAGAGGTCAATCCATAACAAGGTGATAGATGGAGAAGTATTGTCTAAATTTGAAGGGAAGACCCTCATAATCAAGAGGTTGAGTCCAAGGCCTTTACCCTACCATCAAAACCACATCTCCTTGTAGAGGCTTGGAGATGTCAATGCCCATCATAATGCAAGGAAAAGTAGAGTATCCCATGTAGGAAGTGTAATCATTGGCCTTTAAAAAGAAATTAATATAGTTGCCTATGGCCTCATAAACATGAAACCTCCTAAAATTAGAAAGGAAGATTAATAATTCTAACACACATTAGATGCACATTTAGAGGCTTAGTAAGAGGGTTAAAAGAAGTTGACCAAGGCTTTATGGAGAGAGAGTGCTCTCCCCAAGACCAAAAGCTACCTAGCACTAAATCTCTATTAAACAACCTAAGACCCATTTGTGAAGGTCAAGTAGAGAAGGTTAGAGGTTGTAGAATCTAGACACTAGATCCCTACGTTGATAAAATTCCTCGTTTTCCACCACATCCTTGCAATAAACAACCATCTTGAAGGATTTGGCACAAGATATGGGACAAATTTTCTCCCTCAAAGGACAAGCAACAAATTTTGCAAAGCTTTGGCCACCAATGGTAGTGTTGGAAATTGTTGTCATTGATGTCAAAGGTCATCCATTGAGTTTTATGTAGACATCAAATTAGCTCTAGTACTCAGTTTGGAAGTCTTTGTATTTAAATTCAATGAATGATTTTTTCTTTATTTCTACATGGGTCGACCAATTCCTTGCACTTTTTGGAGGAGTTTAAAGAGTTTAAGAATTGCAACTTATTTTTTTCCATTTTTGTGGCTAGCCTCCCTCCTTGTGGTACCCAATTTTGGGAAATTTATTTTTAGAAATTAAGTTTCTTGAAGAAGGCCAACCCCCTTGAGAGGTGCAAATTAAATAAAATAAAATAAATTATTTTGTTGGGGTTGACCTTCTTGGCTTGGGCATATGTGTTGGTATAAATAAGAGGTCATTGGGGTACATTTCAAACAAGAAAATCATTGAGTATTATTCCATCAATAGAAAATTTGGAGTAGACCTTAGAAGCATATCTAAGGTGATTTTAAGAGTAGTTTTGTAGGCAAATTTTTGTAGACCTAAAGGGCATATTGTAGTAGACCTAAGAGTAGACCTTGAGGGGAATCTGTGCAAATCTAAATGGCAAATAATTGCAGATTTGAAGGTTTAGTTGTTGTAGATTTCAAAGGCCATTTATTGTAGATTTGAAGGACATTTTATGCAGACCTTGATGGAGAAGTCCAAAAACTGAGTCACATCAAGCATATAAAGACTTTCGTCGAGCTTATTTGCATCTTAATGCTATAGATTATGCCACTCTTCTTAGCAAAGTGGTAGGACTTCCAGATGCCAAGGAGTTTCAACCATGGATGTTGTTGTTTATACAAACCATCCTTGCCAAAAAAGAGTGTATAGTATGGGGAAGAATGATAAGTGACAATTTGAATGAGCAGTTGTGGAGAGTGAAGACCGACTCCAAATATTATATGACCTCATATGTGATGTACTTGCGTGCTGCTTAGGCCACTTATCTAGGGCTAAGGAGACAAGGATCCCTTACAGATCCAAAAACACATGTGTAACCATTATTCTCAATTGCCACATAAGCTGCACCCGATATCCATGTGACAGGATGATTGTCTTGGAATTGTGCAAATAGATTGTAGATGCACATAAATTTATCAAGAGTAAGCATAAGCCTTGCTTCCAACTACTTGTAAGAGTAGGAGCACACTCATGCCTAGAGATAAAAGCTATCAAAAATGTAGAAGTAGAGCTCCTTGAGTTCTCCTTGAAACAATTAAAGGTAGAGTGCAACAAACGTTTAGTAAGATCATGGGCTCACATTTCAAGCATGTACCTGATAGTGAAGATTAATGGGGAAACTGTGCTAATGATCATGAGTTAGAGTACATGATTATTGCATGGAGCTTGATTTGGCACAAGAAGTAGATAAGTTGTGGATATTTGATTAGGTGAGAAAGCATGATAGTGAGAATAGGTTACATTCTTTGTATAATGACAAAATAATTTTTGATATTCCAATTCACAATGTTGATCCCAACTGCTTGGAGATAGAATATATGAACAAAAGGGAATGATATGTAAGACATTATACTAATGAAAGGCTGGGGCACCCTTATGACATGTTGTCCATCCCCCAAGTAGAAACTCAATTGTTGTGAGATGGAGCAAGTACTTTAAAGGGTAAGAAGGTTTTCACTTCATCAAGAAGATAACCACCTCCTACTAAGAACCTTACTGGACATGCAAGGTCCTATGTGGAGAAGGTTCCATTAAAGGTTCATAAGCAATGGAACAAAAGAAAGGAACTCAAGAGGCACCTTCTTCCAATACTCCTCAATTTGGAAAGAGAAAAGAAACTCCTTGGAGTGCCTCCTTCATCTTCCATCCATTAGAGAACTAGGTTGACTTAGGCAAAGGAGAAGCTCAAAGAAATTCCTAAAGAAGAACTAATGTTATATAGAAGATTGAGGAAAGGCCCTAAAGGACTACCTCCTATAAGAGTAATCAAGGATTGGTTAGAAGAAGAAGATGAGGATGACCTTGGACCTCTATTGTAAAGAAGGAAAAGAACAAAGCTTGATGTTACAACTCAGAAACCAGATGATGAAGTGCATCAATAACTCACTGTAACATGCTCTGGGCAACACACTATTGCCCTTGAAGAAGAAGGCCCTCAACCATCCTCTTGAGTAGAGGTTCCACAAGAACATGTAATATAATCACATCTGCCTCAAGATACGATCCATATAGAATTTGACACTGAGGTTGAGGCTGAAAAGGGGATTGAGCTAGAAAAAGAAATACCTGTGGTTGAAGGAGAAGTGAGGTGTGAATGAGGCATTCCATAAGAAAATGTGCCAATTGAAGAAATACCACAAGTGGACAATGCGGTTCCTTCGAATCAAGTGCAATCACAACCTTCTAGTACTGCTTCAAAGACTGAAACATTTGATAAGGCTACCAAAGAAACATTGCTTTCTATGTTAGGTAGGGATCTTGCAGAAGGTCAATAACAAACACATGAGGACCTCCCACCACATTTTGAGCATACAAAAGTTAATGAGCCTTTATGAAACGAAGAGCGAGAAGCTCTTCATGAGGAAGAACAACAAGATAACATATCAATGTCAACTAGTTAAGTTCAACAATAAGAACATGATACATCAATGGGAGAATAAGAGCACCATGAAGAACATAAGGAAGATACACAGGATAAGGGTCAAGAAGAAATTGAGCACTCCCATGTTGAGGAGATTCATGAAAATGTGGGAGGTCAGAGTGAGGAATATATTGAGGATTTCAGAAACCAAGAAAGAGAGGAACAACCTCAAGACAACACAGGTCGACAACAAATTGAAATTGTTGGTATAGGCTCAACTCCTACTTGGTTGGCAAGAACCTTTGCACGTAGAGAAATAAAGTACAAGGAAGTTGAAGAAGCTGATTTCTCTATGCTAGAGAAGATCTTCAATACCCTTGAGCCAAATAAGCGTGCTAGGTAACTTTTAGTAGTTACTACTAATGCATCTGGCCTTCAAAAGGCCTAAATAGCTATGCCTCTAGTTGACAAATTTGAAACTGAAATGGGGCCTAAAGACTACCAAATCTAAGAAGTAGATTTGGGACAACAAAATAAAGAAGGAGAAAGACATTCTTTGCACCAAGCAGTGCATACAATATTTCGAAAAATGGATAAAAAAGAAGAAACTAAAGAGTTGAAAGCTTAGAATGCAGGATTAAAGTATATCAGTCAACTCCTTGGGCCTATTGACACAAGTGCTCCTTCTACCATTACACAGGCTACATTGAGATCTTGGTTGATTATGACTATTCACAAAATCAATTGACTATAAGTATAGATGAATCAATTCTCTTATGGGACGGTTATCTTCCAACGCTCTAGTTGGTGAAAGATATACATGAACAATTGTTACATGATAAGGCAGTCTTATCAGAAGATTCAGATAGGGATACTATGGTGGAATGGATCCGGGCAAGAAAGATGGTTGTGTTGGAGTACAAGAAGGCTAAGAATAGAGTTATAGAGAAAATCAATGCTAACAATTCTTTACTATCCCGTGCCGAGGAATTTATTGAAGGACTTCAAGGTACTCTTGTCGATGACAAATTGGAACTGGACAATGCTCACACCATCTAACAATTTTTCAAAAAAATGACGCATAAAGATTGCTTTCTGCAAATAATTGAGGAGATGATGGCAACAAAACAACATTTAGAAATAATAAAAGCTAAGCTTCCACAGTTTGAAGACAAAAAGAAGTAGTCTCGAACTTTTGTTAAAAATTTGATAATTTAATTGAAGTATAGAAAACGACTGACATAGATGAGTTGCATAATATGGTGGAAAGTTTCAATCAACATTTTCCAAAGAAGGTGGCAAATTTATAAAGTGAAATATACTTCAAATTTGGACAAAATAAAGGTGTACACAAGTGGAAGGCAGCGCCTAGAAGCAGAATATTGTTTTTAGTTATATTGCTAGTTAGCTCCAGTTTTTGTAGAGGTTGAATTGGCATGTTAAGGGGATCACTTTCTTTTGTTTTTAACATCCAAGAAGCTCATACAACACTTAGTGAAAGTACATCCAATAGAAGGAAAAAAAAAACCCACATTTTTCATGCAAACTTGCAAAGAGAAAAACAATTAAGGAGGGATCAAAATGGTGGAATAAGCTGCATTTTGCTTCAGATTTGGGTGCCCAAATCAGTTATCTACTTCTTGAATGAATTTTAGGGAGCTGTATCTTTAGTTTTGGAGTAGTTTTAGGGTGGTTTCTTGTTGATTTCAATAAATTTTTCCCAAAAGCCCTAATTTCGTGTTTGCAAATCTGCACATGCAAACACTATATAAACCCTTGTTTTGATTGTTAAAGGGGTTGGATGATTGATACATACATTCAAGAGATATTAATGCAATTTTGGTGTGAGCTTTCTGCTGAATTGTGAAATGTGGATGAACCATGTTCATATTTCAATATCTTTGTTTGTGTTGATGATTCAAACGGTTATTAGTTGGTAGTGTTGTTGAATTAATAATTCATTTTTGAAGATAACTTGGTTGCTCTCAAATATCTAGAGAGCATATTAAGAATTTTGTCCTTTATGCGGGCATGGGTATGGTTTTATAGTTTGATGGATTTAGTAAATTTATTCTTCATTTCATTCCTTAGATGATTGCATCATGTTTGTATGGATTGTGTTAATCTAATTCATGCAAATGTGACTTAATTGATGTTGTTTAATGATCAAATTTTATGAGTGATCCTTTGATTAACAGTGTCTAGTATATTTAATTTTCGAGTTATTTTCCTAACCCTCCTCTTTTGCAATTAATTCCACATTAGTGATTAGTGTAGGATTGTTAGAACATATTTGTTGAATTAGTTTATTGTTGCAGACTTAAATCCAAAAAATACAAAAATGGAAGAGATGTACAACATTCAAGAAAAGGGAGTATCACAATCTAGTTTTGAAGTGTGGACAGTACTAGGCCCCTTGTTTACAATCACATATGTTTCTATTGATCTATCTAGGATGGCTAAGACCTAGCCTTTTGGAACCTTCGAGTGGAGATTTCTCTTCTTTTTAAGAGAGGAGCTCTATTTGTGGATCTCCTACCATTGCCTGTCCTAACATCACAATCAATAGAACTAGCACTAGGAGGAGGGCCTACCACTTTAAAAGTTGGAAAATATGGTACCTTTCTTGCTTGAGCGGTATAGGAGGATCTTACGATCCACATAGAAAAACAAGAGCCGATAAACGGAAATCTAGAGGTGAGACATCCTTTGCTCCAAATCCCTCTCAAAGCAACTAGATCCTGACCATCATAGTTCCTCCAGTGAATCTTATAGAAGCAAATGTTGTTCAACCCATAGCTCAAATGGCCTTCTTCAGCAATGCTAAGAGTTCACCTCTCGATTTGACTTAGTATCAACCATTATATGACCTACCCAAGAATTCAGAGAAATTTTGTCCCAAGTTCATATATGGTGAATCCTAGACAATAGAAGAACATCTTAAGATGTTCAAAAAAATTTGCAATTGAAAGGAAATTCAACACCAAGATGTGTTATGTAGGTTGCTCGCATATTCCTTGGGTGAGTTAGCCTATAGTTGGTATGTCAATTTGCCCCAAAGTACTATAACCACATGACAAGATTTGGAAAACGAGTTCTTGGGCCAATTCAAGATTTACATTGATTGTGCAATTTTATACCACTAGTTTGTCTCAGCCAAAAGAGAATCCAATGAGCCCATAGCCATTTTTAACTGCCGTTTCTACAGTCAGTATCTACAATTGGTTAGACCCTACATAGTTGCTAAGCCTGTTGCGATCCAAGTATATTTGAATTCAGTTGAGCCCTCATTGCTTTGTTCATTAAGAGGCTTCCTGATAACCAAATTGATACTTTGCAAAAAGTGTATGATCATGTAGTAGTCATTCCTAGGCAAATGGATTCGAGAGGGGCTAGCAATTTTTGAGTTGTGCCATCTTTGCTTGCCTCGGGGCATAACAACCCTATTACTGCTCTAAATCATGTAATTACCAATCATACTCCTATGTTGAACCTTGTGCTTGTCCCACAAGTGGCTGCCTCAACCCCATTGTTGACATATCCAAACCATGAGCCACCTAAGATAACGTTCTTTCGACAACAAGCCAAACAAAGCAAATATCATAAGTCACTTCTAGCATCTGCGTTAGAAGTAGTGAAGAAGACGTTGCCGTAAGTAACTGGAGAACTGACAAAATTGAGGTTGAATCTAACTTCTTAGTTGACTCTAATTTCAATTCCCATAATTATAATCAAAATAATTAGAATTTTGGGAATAAGAGATTTGGACAATAGAGACCAAATAGGCTCTGGATTACAAGACCAAACAATGAAAATATTCCTAATCAACTGGAGAATGCAAACTTATGTGATTTTTCAGAAGCTAATCCTGCTACACATGAATGTTGACTACATGGAACTTTTGACCATTTTGACATTCATTGTGGGGAGACGCAAAAGGTCTCTCAAATTATGCAAGCTAATCAATCACCTTCATCTCAACCTATGAATGCAATGATGCTCAATTCTTGTGTCCTTACAAGTAAAGTTGCTTATCGAGTAAGAATTTCTTTTCCCTTTCCAAAAGGAGAATGAGACTGTATCAGCTGAAGTACATGCTTTTTAAAGTTCAAATCGAAGCAATTAGAATTTAAGGAGTAAGAAAGATCCTTTGATCGTGGTATTCCTCTAGGGTCTATTCCTACACCATCGGACCCTCATGCAAGTAATAATCCTGCTACCCCTAAAGGGCCTGATAGTTCCACATATACACATTAGTTGTCAAGTCACCTGTGCTCCCCATGGACAAGTAGTGCAATAGAGGAGTTGAAGAAGACTAAATCGAATATGTCAATTTATGATGTAATCGAAAGCTATCCGACTCAGAGAGAAGCATTGATCAAGTCCCTAGAGCAGCCAAGGAGTAGTGGTGCTCCATCCTCAATAAAGCAATTATCTAGTGTAAATGCATCTGAAGCTATGCTCACCATGCACAAGGACAAAGCTGAAGTTCCTCCTTTCATGCTAAGCATAGGTATCTTTGGTAAGAGTTTGTACAATTGTTTGATAGATTTGGGTTCTTTGTGTAATGTCATGCGCTATTCCATTTGTCAAAAGCTAGACTTGACCCCTCATCCAACCAATAGAGTTGTTATACAACTAGACAAATCTGAAGTCAAAGTGATTGGAGTGCTCAAGATTGTCCATATTCAATTGTTTGTTGATCCTTGTATTCAAGAATATATTGATATACATGTAGTAGATATTCTTGAGTTGTGTGGAATGTTGCTTAGTCGCGAATGGACTAAATGCTTGAGAGGATGTTTCTTTGTTGATTTTACTCAGCCGTGTTTGCCAGCGAGAGGTATAATCAATCAAATCAAGATCGATGCTGTGCCAAAATTGAAGGAAATGACAATTGATTACAATGCCTTGAACGAAGTAGTCAACTTTGTAAAAGTTGATTTAGGCATTTACAAGCTGGCTAAGAATTTTGCAATCAACCATAACGAATATAGTGATTCAGAAGGGAGTCCAATTGCTGGTGTGCAAGAGTTCACCCCTAGTGATGTTTCATTTAAGGAATTGGCAAAGAATCTGAGGCATCTAGGTTCATTAGAATCATCTATGTTGTTGTTACCAGTATGGTGCGACATACACAATCAAGAACATTCTAAGTTTGCCTACCCGGCTTGTCAAGATGCAATGGCAAGGGTCAAGCTTTAGTTTCTTTAGGAATCAAACCAAGAATTTTCAAATTCAGGCAAGCAAACAAGTGAGTTGAAAAGTGGCTCTCATGAAGACAACTCAGATGATTTTTACATTGAATAAGAGTCTATCCCTTTGAATGATTTTGAGGATATAATTAAAGATCAACATACTTTCGCCCCACATGATCAACAAGAAAGTATGGAGAAGAATCAACAACCCTCACAATTGGAATTAAAGGAAGAAGATAAGGTTCCTTCACCTTCACAAGAAAAGTGCCTAAAAGATAAGACAAAATCCATCAAGAGTGAAGGAATATGGAAGTTAAGGTTTGATGGGTCAAAGAGTAAGGATGTAGAGCTGGCATTGAGTTGATTAATCCTAAAGGAAAGTCCTTTGCAACTATTAGACTCCAATTTTTCTATACTAACAATATTGCAAAACAGGAGGCTTTAATTCATGGTTTACTGTTTGCACTAAAAAAAGTTGTTGATAACAGTCGAAGGAGATTCATATCTGTTTATTCATTGGATACAAAGATACTACTCTTGCCATGACAAGAAATTTAGTGCATACTGCAATTGGGTGTGGGACTTGATTGAAAGTTTTGATGCATTCAAGATAAGGTCAACCCCTTGTTGGAAGAATATTACAACCGATTCCCTGGTTGTTTCAGCCAGTTCTCTTGAGCCTATGGAAGGCTCCAAAGTTAAAAGATATTCAATAGAGCTAGTTTCCATTCCCTCTATGCCCGATAATGTCACAAACTTTCAAGATTTTGATGATGACCAACATATATTGGAATTCATTTTGTGCAGTGGAGTTTTTGAAATCCAGATCATTGATAAGATAGAAAGAGATTTTCTAGAGCTTGAAGATGAAGGAATTATCAACCTCAAGGCCAACACTATCCGAAAAGGGATGGTAGCTTTGGAAAGAATATTGATCAAGATGGGTGTCATCAAATGAAAAAATCCCCACCAAAGTTAGGAGATAAAGGTGAATTGCATAATCTGGGGGATGATGGAGATGTAAGGGAAGTCTTAATTGGCAAGGTGTGTACTAATCAAGAAAAGTTAGAAATCCTGAGAGCTCTAAAAGATTATCAACATGTCATTTCATGGAGTTATGAAGAGTTAAAGACATGATACCTCAGTGATAGTGGCCACCATCCCATTGAAGCTAGGTACAAAACTTTTCAGAGTAAGGCAACTCCCAATTAACGCACTCATAGAACCCTTAGTTCTCAAGGAAGTCTAGAAGTTGTTGAATGCAAAAATCATATTGTCAACGCTCTTTACACTTGGGTGGTGAACCTAGTCCCATTTAGAAAAAAAGAATGGAGATATAAGGCTTTGTGTGGATTTCTGGAATTTCAATTGGGCTTTCGAGAAGGATAATTACCCCTTACCTTCATTACAGGAAGTATTGCAAATAGTAAATGGTTCCCAAATGATATTCTTCCTAGATGGGTATTTAGGTTACAATCAAGTAATGGTGCAGGAAGAAGACAAGCTAAAAATGACCTTCACCACCAAATGGGGTACTTTCGCTTATCAACGAATGCCCTTTGGGTTGATCAATGCAGGATCTACCTTTCAATGAGCCATGAACATTTCTTTTAGTTGTCTTGTTGGAAAATGTATTACAATTTACATGGATGACCTCTTGGTGTTTTCAAAGAATAGAGCTGATCATGTTAGTGATCTCTCCAAGGTACTCCAACGCTATTTGGACTTTAGCATCTCATTGAATCCAAACAAGTGCATCTTCAAAGTTACAGAAGGGAAATTGTTTGGTCATGTAATTTCAGAAAGGGGCATTGCAATAGACCCGGAGTGCATCGAAGCCATACAAAAATTGACTTTTCCCAACAACATGAAGGAACTGAAGTCATTCTTCGGAAAGATCAATTTTTTTGCAAAAAAATATTAAGTGGCTTTGCTGAAGTAGTTCACCCATTGAATGTTATGCTAAAGAAAATGCGAAGATAGAGTGGACTATCAAAGCAAAGAAAGCATTTGCAGAAATCAAAACTGCTATAGTTAGTGCACATGTGCTCATGAGTCCAAACTGCTCTCATCTATTCAAAATCTACTCTTTTGCTTTTGAACATTCTTGTGCTGGAGTGTTGGCTCAAAAAGGGCTTGAAGGAGATGGAAAACCAATTGCTTTCGTGAACGCACCCTTCAAAGATGTTGATCTTAGATACCCCAATTTGGATAGTCTTTTGCCTTGGTAAAGGCAGTAAAGAAGTTCAAACACTATATTTTGAGAAGCAAAACTACCATAGTTGTACTAGACCCATCTATTAAAGCTATGCTTATGCAAAATGAGTTGGGGGAGAGACAAAGTAAATGGATGGCAATATTTCGAGTTTAATTTAGACAATCCAACTGATGAAGCTTGTGTGAGGATAAGGCCTTTCTAAGGTATTAGCTGGAACTGAGGAACATTTTGCGTGTCATCAATGTTCTTTCTAGGTAGTGACTTCCGATGAATGTTATAAGGATGTGGTGTATTATCTCTTGCAAAATTATTTTCTTGATGGAATGATAGGATCATAGTGTCGAGCATTGAAAATTAAGAGTAGTTCATATATGATCAAGGGCTACCAAATGTGTAAGAGAAATTATCATGGTTTGTATTTGAGATGTTTTGACAAAGATGACAGCTTGACGATGTTACAAGACTTCCATGATAAGTATGGTATTGGGCATGGGTCAGTAGAGGCCATGGCACACCAGATATTGAGGTCAGGTTATTATTGACCAAATTTGTTCAAAGACACCAACAAACATGTTCGATCTTTCCATGTTTGTCATGAGTGTCGCTAAAGAAAGGAATGCTGCAATGCCTCTACAACCTACATACGAGGTACATTTGTTCACCCAATGAGGCCATAATTTTATTGGTATGATTAATCCTCCTTCTACATGGCATAGGTAGATCTCCACTGCCACAAATTATTGTACTCGTTGGACTACGACGTTGGCATGCAAAAATTGTACCACTAAGGTTGTGATCAAATTTCCGGAGGAGCATATTATCACCAAGTTTGGGATGCCGTTTTATTTGGTATGTGATGATGGCCCTACGTTTTCCTCCCTTCATTTACTTTAGTGGGCTTTCGAAAATAAGGTAACTAATTTTTTCTCCAATTATTATCCACAAGGGAATGAGGTAGATGAATCCACCGATAAGAACTTAATAATGGTAACAAAGTGGTTGTTAGAACAAAATCCAAAAGATTGGCACTCCTTGTTGAAGTTTGCTTTGTGGACAGATTGAGTTAGGGTAAAAAACTGCTTGGGTGCTTCCCCTTTTCAGTTAGTATATGGATTGGACTTTGTTTTTCCAATGAACCTCAAAATTCCAATCCTTAAGTTTATGGTAGGTCGCACAGATAGGGAGACTAAGATTCATGCTAGATTCACCAATTTTTTAGAGCTTGAAGAAAAGAGAGTTACAACTTTAGAATGCATGGCTGAAAATGAAGCCATAGTCAAGCGTTGGTTTGATAAAAGAGAAGATAAAAGCTTTCAGGGTTTCTGATTTGATCTTGATGTGAGATAAATCTAAAGAAAAGGTTCGTAACCATTCAAAATTTGAACGTTTATGGATTGGCCCATATCAGATAGCCGAAATCTCGGGTGACAATTTTTTTAAGATCAATACTTTAGATGTAGAACTTGTTATGTTGCCTATCAACAAGTAATTCCTTAAACATTATTCTAGATCCTAGTAGAACGAGGTTTTTACCCTTGTATTATAGTAGGTTGTAGGTTTTGTTTTTTCCTTTCTTTTGTTTTCCTCCTTTGTGTTATTTTCCTTCTCTGAATTTTTGGTTTTGTTTGTTTCTTTCCTTTGTTTTGGGTAAGTGAGTTTGTTCAGGGCTTCCGCTCCAAATAGATTAGGCCCTTGAATATCTTGGATAACTAATGTTGTGTGTATTTTCTTGTCAAAAGACTATTAGTGACTTAGACCTTGCTTAAAAGACATGTTTGTAGTGCCAAGAGCTAAATAGGATATTTATCATACTGGATTATCTAGTTGTATTTTACATCTCAGATCTATATGTCTTGAAACACATTAAATACCAGGTTTTGGGAAGGTTTTCCTTTGAGTAGACCTAAGTTAGAAACATCTTTTGAACGTACTTTCTCGAGATTACATTGTGGTTTCTAACCATTATTACAAACTCCGTATGGAGTATGATGATTGAGAAGAAACAGACGATGACTACATTGTGGAAATTGCTAAAGAGAAAAAAAAGAATCATGATGAAATAAAAGAATAAAAAGCAAAAAGATATTCAAAATTCTTAAGAATTCATTTATAATGGGATGATTCTAATATCTCCACTGGGGCTATGGACACTCGACTAGCAGTAAAGCTATGCTATGAGAAAATCACTAGTATCTCTATCAATGCTATGGATGCCTGACTGGTAGCAAAGTTATGGCCAAATATCTTGAGAAACACAATTAGGTAAAGCGGATTCTGACATAGGTCTTCTCTTAGGAAGTCTTATTGTAAGAATTTTGGGTCAAATGAATTCACTTTGCACACACTTGATGTTGACTTGTATAAATAGTTTTGCGATCCTTATGATAATTAGTAACACAAGTTGGGTGTTGCAGTCTTGTCTTTCAACCAATGTTTGGTCTAGATGGTCCTTTGTTGGTGAGAAAATACTAGAAGCATTTTTGTTTGTTTGGTGCTATTTGTTGTGTCTCCACAACTCACACCCTATTTTCTCACTTCAAAAAACAAGGGCCCCCCTCTTTTTTTTGGTTTGTTTTCTGTTCCCCTGTCGTTCCCCCCCTTTGTCCCCCCCCCCCCTTTTTCCTTTTTTCTTTCCTTTCTTTTCATTTTTCATTGTCGTTTTTGCCTTTTTCGGGCTTGCAAGGATCTATCATCAGAGGTTCCCTTTCCCATTTAAGGATCGAGACCCTTGACCCCCGAGCCCCATGCTTTGTTTGTTGGTTTCATTCACATTTCGAGGATCGAGGGTAGTCATAGCTTTGACCCTTAATTCACGTAGGTGGGGATTGGGGATTAGAGGTGCCAAAGGCCACCACCTTGGTGACCTTTGATAGCCCAACTTGTGAACCCTAATAGGTCTATCTACCATGTGCTACATTTAATGCATTTTCTTTTGTGTCAAAATATGCTCGACACTCGTTCATTTACCCACATTCTTTGGCGTAGTCAAATTGATTCGAGGGTGAATTAGCAAGGAGTTGGTGCATTTCTCAAGCATTCTGGTGATTGTTGGTGTTAGTCTATATTGTTTTCCTCTTGCCTAGTTAGCATTTCATCCCTTTTTTTTCACTTCTTCCTTGTGTTTTATTTTCTTGTCATTTTTGTGTGTTTTGGTTCCATGTTTGTTTTCAGAGCCTTGTGTTCTGAATTCATATATTGGAGTTCAGTCCTCCCATTAGCCCATTTAGTTTGTGTTTCAAGCCCTTTTTTGTTTTGCTCGACATATCTAATTGGCTAATGTGTGCCCTAGGGTTTTATTGTTTCTTGCCTTGTCCAGTTTTAGCCTAGATAGTTGAATAAGTAGGGTTTTTCCTTCCCTACATTTTATGCCTTGAGTTAGATTTTAAAACCCTTTGCATGAATAACTAACGATGGTTTGGTTCACTTTTTTCACCAAAATTGAAGATGATATACTAATTGAGGATGTCAATACACTTGAACCTCGAAAATATTAATCGCTTGACGTTTTATTTCGATCCTATCGAGGATCTAGGATGTTTCATCCTGGATACTCATGTCGGGGACCGAGGATGACACACCCCCACATCCCCAAAAGATTACGACTATAGAACATTTAGTAGTAGGGATCAAAGTCTATCCTCGACCCCCGACAGTGTTTACTGATTGGGGATTGGGGATAGCAATACTCCTGACCCTCGACTCATACACCCACTCGCAATAAAGAAGGGATCGGAAGTAGCAATACCCTCGACCCTCGAAGACACTTGATATGATTCAATGTGCGGATCAAGGACGTTGATATCTCTGACTCTCAAAATATGTAGTGTTTGAAATTTATTTAAGGCAATTCTTAGATTAGTTTGAGTGCTTCAATTAATGGGCAATGTAGTTTCTTGCTTTTACTAAGGCACTTTCATTAGAGTTTTTAGTTATTTTCTTGATTCAATAGAGCTCCTAATTCAAGTTGTTTTGAGTGCAGATTTGGTGATGTCTCAACAAAAGGTGGTTCTAATGAAGTACAAATTCAACGGCTACCTTCCTCCTATGAAGATGCATTCACTGGATAGGGAGATTACTGATACTAACATTGACCATGTAGATCTCAAGGAGTTCTTGCAAAGGATGGTAGCTCGACTGGAAACTATGTGGGCAACTTCATTGGTATGATCATGATTGGTTTAAGCAGCTGGATTTCATGTGGAATTTCAATCTTCGGACCTAATCTTGGCATGTGCAACAAAATATAATTCAAATGAGCGAAGAGTCTACAGTCCTTTGGGAGATGTTATCCTAGACATTTCTCAATATACCATTGAAGATGCATTGCATATCCAAAAGCATGACACATACAAAAGTGACAACTGAATGTGGACAATAGTATTGCAATGTTGAAATGGATCCCATGATATACATAAATGAGAACTTGATGGAGAAGTCCAAAAAATTGAGTTAGCTCAAGCAAATAAAGATTTTTTATTGAGCTTATTTGCATCTTGATGCTAGAGATTGCGTCACTCTACTTAGCAGAGTGGAAAGGCTTCTAGATGCCAAGGAGTTTCAACCATGGATGTTGTTGTTTATAAAAACCATCCTTTCTAAAACAAAATATATAGATTGAGGAAGAATGATAAGTGACAATCTGAATGAGTAGTTGCAGAGAGTGAAGACCGACCCCAAATTTTATATGAGCTTGTATGTGGTCTACTTATTTGTTGCTTAAGACACTTATCTAGGGCTAAGGAGAGAAGGATCCCTTACAAATCCAAATACACATGGATATAACCATTATCCTCAATTGTAACTTTAGAGGATTAGAACGAGTCACTACACTATCACTGATTTCTTTGTGTTTGTAGTAATAAGGTCCCTTGAAGGAGATTTCAGCAAATGGTCCCTTGTTGGCAAGAAGATTTGCAAGTAGACATAAATTATAAGGAAGTTGATTTCTCTATGCTAGAGAAGACATTCTGCACCCCTTAGGCAAAGAAGTGTGCTAGGAAACTTTTGGTGGTTACTACTAATACATTTGGCCATCAAAAGGCCCAAATGTTTATGCCTCTAGTTGAAAAACTTGGAAGTGAAATAGCGATTGAAAACAACCAATTTCAAGAAGTAGATTTGGGATAGGAAAATAAGGAAGAAGAAATACATTCTTTGTGCTAAGAAATGGATACAATTTTTCGAAGAATCGATAAAGAAGAAGAAGCTAAACAGGTTTTGAAAGCCCTTAATGTAGAATTAAAGAAGTATATCAGTCACTCCTTGGGCCTGTTGACATAGGTGCTCCTTCAACCAATATATAGGCTACATTGACACAAGGATTGTTAGGGATCATCTTGGTGGGAGATTCTTTCATTGCAGTGTCGTTATGATGGAGAGTCGAGATTGAAAAACTTAGAGAGGAATTTATTCAACAAGTCTTGGTTGATTATGACTATCTGCAAATTCAGTTGACTATTCTCCATGGTCTGTTATCAAGAGAGGGGAAAGAAGGAATAAGTATACATGAATTAATTCTCTATGGGACAATTATCTCCCTACCATCAAGTTGGTGAAAAATACATATGAACATTTTCTACATAATAAATGGGTTTTATTAGAAAATTTAGATACAAATATTGTAGTAGAATGGATTTGGGCAACAAAGATGGTTGTGTGGGAGTGCAAGAAGGCTAGGAATAGAGTTTGGAGCAAATAAATGCTAACAATTCTTTACTATTCCATACTGAGGAATTTGTTAAAGGACTTCAAGGTACTCTTCTCGATGACAAACTAGAATTGGACAATGCTCCTATCATTATACAAATTTTTAAAGATAAGATGCATAAAGGTTGCTCTTGACAAATAATGGAGGAAATGATTGTTGAACACACAAATACACTAAGAAGGGGGTTTGAATCAGTGTATTCTAAAACCACTTTTCAGTTCTCACAAGAAATTAAACATATAATGTAGAAGAATGAAAAGATCAATAACACATCACGTAACACTAGGTTATACGTGGAATATCCAAGATGGGAAAAACCACGATGAGAAAATGTTGCTTGGAGCTACTGTCCAAATCGAGCCTCACAAATGAATCAAATGTTTACAATTATTTTGAAGGCACCAACCTTCAAGAGACACCAATCCCCTATACTTTTATGGACACCAATCCAAAGGAGCACCAACCCCTACAATTTACTTCTGAATTTGGGACACCAATCCCTTTACAACCACTAGATTTGAAGGCACCAATCCCGTACACTATCGTGCAAGACTACAATGTTGATGTAAAACAATAAGTAAATATGAACCTATTGTTGTTCTGCTCTGCTTCTTCAGGAAAGAGGTTGACTTTTTCATCTCTGCAACTCTCTCTTTGCTCGGTCCAATATTCCTCAACGTTCACCAACCTTCATACATCAACCTGCTACAAATTTCACACACATGCTATATACCTTTGCCGACTTACATACTCTTTATATATTCATCATCCACCTCCATAAGGTCGGTCGGATCATAACTCATCACAGATCAAACAAACATAGGTTGCATTGTTACCATATAACACGATCTGTACAGTTTCCTATGATGCATACGGATCATCGATTCAGTCGGTTTGCACTCTATTCTTTAATCTCAACATAGAGAATCTAACTATTCAATCAAATAGTTGTCAAATTCGACTTGTACAAGTTCTTTTACATCTTTAAAACTGGACCATCGATTTGCTAGATTTGACCAAGAAAACTTGGTCAATGTTGCCATCGTGACAATTCAACGCGCCACACCACTAAACACATCAGTCGTTCACCAATTCAACTATATTGCAACATTGCACAATATATATGCGGGAAGGCGGGGAAGCACATCATCTAATATTTCATTATCCCGTGAGATCATTTTAGATCATACTACCTTCTTGCGGGCTAGCGAGATTACCATTTCATTACTGTGAAAACTGCCCTGCAATGCCCTTTTGTCTACAATCATCTTTGCCGCGGGATAGCGGGGTGCAACACATTTCTTTATTCCTTGTTGCCCCGCGGAACCATCTCTCCCCAATTTTGTGTGTCATGGGATAGCAGGGGGCATCTTTCTCTTTGCTTATGTTATGTCGTGTGATCAACACTCTTCCCTTTTTCATGTTGTGGTGTAGTGGGGAGACCCATTCACTTTTCTATTAAGTTATCCTGCGGGGTCATTCCTTTCCATTTTTGCACGTTGCGGGATGGCGAGGGCTGCTAGCTACTCCAATGTTATGTTACCCCGCAGGGGTTTTTGTCCAACGTCTTTCTTGCTGCGGGATGGCAAGGAACGCCATTTGCACTGTCTCATCGTTATCATGTAAGGACTTTCGTCTGAGGTCTTCCTTGGTGCGGGATGGCGGGGCCACATAAACTCATGTTATTGATATCCCCTATCACAATTTCACAGTTGTCTATGATAGCGATAGCGATAACACGATGTGTTATGCGCTCTCTGTAACTGTGTGCGACTAACACAACCTGTAACTCCGTGGGACTAACACGTTCTGTTAGCACCATTGCGACTGCTATATTTTTTCTGAGTTAGACCAGTTTGCCCAATGCCTTACCAACTCAATGGCCTATGTCTTCTTGTCCAATTTGCAAGCCCTAATAACACATCCTATGCCTGCCTTCTATATCCTCATGTGGGACTAATACGATGTGTTATAAACACAAACTCATGATTTTTCAGCTTTGCCAACTTGGGTCAACAACATCTTTATCGATTTGGTTAACTCTGCATCTATATAAGTTGACATCAATGATAATACAATACCAACAATCTCCCCCTTTGGCATTGATGTCAACCGATGCTCATCTTCTCCCCCTTTGACAACAATGGCAAAGGGTGAGTCACATGATGCTCTATCTTACTGCATTCCCCCTTTGAACTAAAAATTTGCAACAAGGATAAAATAAAAAAATCCAGACGCTCCCCTTGAGAAGAAGCCCTCTCTGAAGAGACACTTCATAAGGAAGAAAGGGGTAAAACCCCAAACTTTTGTCTCAGAAACACAAATGTCTCCTTGGGAAGTGGCTTTGTAAAAGTGTCAGCAACCTGCTCCTTTGTAGCCACATATTGTAGTCCAACTTCTTGATTTGCAACCTTTTCCCTCAAAAAAAGGTGCTTGATGGCTATGTGCTTCGTTTTAGAATGCATCACATGATTCTTTGATATGTTAATAACATTGGTATTATCACAAAGAATCGGTATTGCTTATTCATACTCTACCTTGATGTCCCTTAGAGTCTGTTTCATTCATAACAACTGAGTGCAACATGAAGCAACAACTATATATTCTGCTTTTTTAGTGGACAAGGACACACAATCTTGTTTCTTACTGTGCTAGGAAACCAATTTGTTTCCAAGAAAGAATGCAACGCCACTAGTGCTCTTTCTATCATCAACACATCCTTCCCAATCAACATCTATATAGGAATGTAGATCAAAATATTTTCCTTTAGGATACCACAGTCCATAGCCTTTGTATGTTGTAGATTCTTGAAGATCCTTGTGACCGCCTTTACACGAGTTTCCTTTGGAGCAACCTGAAACCTAGCAACCATGCATACAACATGGATTATATCAGACCTAGAAGCAATTAGATACAACAAACCTCCAATCATTGATCTATATCTTGTCCGATCTGTCAATGGAGATTCATCATTTTAGCTTAGTTTACACCCTGTTACCATGGGCGTGTCAGTTGGATTGCAATCTTCCATCTGAAACCTCTTTAACATTTCCTTCACATACTTGGTTTGACAAATAAAAATAATTTTGTCAGTCTGAGTGATTTGCAAACCAAGAAAGAATGACAACTCACCTCACATGGACATTTCAAATTCATTTTGCATAGCTTCAGCAAACTTTTTACACATCTCATCATTGCTTTACATAACACTTCGAAAGATTTTAAAGTGACTAACTAAGTTGTTCTTCCTGTCCATAATTCATATGGTGTTTTGTAGTTGTTTGGTCTCAATTATGCTCTGTTTAGAATGTGAATAGCTGTATGAACATTATCCTTCCAAAATCTATCTGTTAGCTTTGACTCATTCGGCATGGTTCTTGCCATTTCTTGCACTATCCTATTCTTCCTTTCAACCACACCATTTTGCTGTGGTGTCCTTGCTGCAGAGAGATGTATTTTTATACCATGTTTTTCACAATAATCTTCAAACTCTTCTGATGTGAACTCTCCACCTTTGTCAGACCTTAAACATTTCAATCTTAGATTAGTCTCGTTTTCGACCATAGGCCTAAAAGTTTTGATTTTTTCAAATGCTTCTGATTTTTCTTTCAAGAAGCACTCCCAAGTCATTCTAGTGAAGTCACCTATGAACCACATGAAATATCTTTCACCATTCGAGCCTTTTGTTCTCATAGGTCCACATAAATCAATGTGTATCAGCTCAAGTGGTCTTGTAGTTGAGTGCTCTTTAGTCTTAAAAGTCACTTTTGTTTGCTTGCCAATTTGACAATGTTTACATATAGTGTTTGATGGCTTTGTAATAGTAAACATACCTCTTACAAGCTTCTTTGAACTGATTTTGACAATGGAAATTTATACATACTAAACAAGCTCAAGGAAAGGAATGGATCCAAATGTCTCATGAGTCAAAAGGATGAAATTTGGCTATGGCATAAAAGGTTGGGACACATAAATTTTGACAAGGTTGGGACACATAAATTTTGACAAAATTGTCAAAATTTATGTGTCCCAACCTTTTATGCCATAGCCAAATTTCATCCTTTTGACTCATGAGACATTTGGATCCCTTTCCTTGAGCTTGTTTAGTATGTATAAATTTCCATCTGTTCTATGTGCATCAACAACTAATCTTCCACTTTTCTTGATATCACATCCTTTCTTATGGAACACCACATTGTGTCCATTATCACACATCTGACTGACACTGAGCAAATTGTGTCTGAGCCCTTCAACATAGAATACATTTTGTTTATGTTGTCCTTCCATTATCAAAACTGATTGATCCTTTTCTGACTATGGTAGGAATGTCATTTGAACCAAACCTTACTGTTCCTTTGCAATTCTCTTTTAATGAGAGAAAATTACTCTTATCACCTGCCATATGACTTGAGCAACCACTGTCAACATACCATGTATCATTCTCATCTTGTGCATGAAAGGCAACTTGAACAATCAGAGATTTCATTACATTCTTCTCTTCCTTCTTCACCTTCCATTCTCTTTTAGTTTCTTTCTTTTGATCTGTATCAGATTTAGCTTTATTTTCTCCCTTTTCATAAGTATTGGTTTTCATTTCTTGTTTGGGAGACTTAATGCCACTTCTACAAAATTTTGCTATATGACCAACATTGTTATATTTATAACATACTCTAGTGAAATCAGCAAGAGGTGCAAATGGATTCTGACTTATTAAGGTACTTGTTCTCATATTAAGTCTACAGTTTATTGCCTTATGACCAAACATATTGCAAGAAAAATAGTAGCCAAGAAAAGAATGATTGAACTTGAATGCTTGTTGTTGCCTGACAGTAGGTGGTTTTCTGAATCTTCTCTTCTTTCTATTGACATCAATGAATCCCTTAGTCTTTCAGTTTTCTTGTCAATTGTCATGTCCTTTTTTACAATTGATCGGTTCTTCTCTTCGTCTTTCCCAAAATCTTCAGCTTTTACAAAGACATCACTGAGTTTATCTTTGCATTTCTTCTTATTTGTCATAGTGCTATTAGAACACTGCCCTTTCTCACAGCCTAGTCTAGTCAAGGTATCAGATTTTTGTTGTTTACTTGACATGTTATCCAAGGCTTCAGTGCTTTTGTCATATTTCTTTAGACTTACTATTCTAGCTTCAAGTAGCTCACATTCTTTTTCTTTTGCCCTTAGACTTTCTGTCAATGTATCCTTTATCTTTTTTGCATCTTCAATTTAACATCGAGACTAATAATTAGTGCTTCAGATTCCTCAATCTTCTTTTTGTATTTTTGATTCTTTGCTCTTGCAAGGTCTTGATCATTAAGACAGAAATGATTTCTCCTTCCAAATCAACTTCAACTTCTTCTTCTTCATCGTTATCATTCTTTTCAGTTTCAACCTCAACAATTGCCATGAATAACTGTTCTTTATTTTTAGGTTCAGTGACATCTTCTGTATCACTTTCATCATGAGAGGTACCACTATCTTCTTTGGAATATAGACTCTTCTTATTCTTTCCTTTCTTGTTTTTAGAAAGTTTGAATTGATTCTCACTTTCCTTTTCAATTCTACACTGAGATGCATAATGCCCTACTTTACCACACTCAAAACATTTGAAATGTAATTTTCCTTTGTACTTACCCAATCCTCTCTCTAATCCTCTTACAAAGTTGGCCTCTTCTTGATCAAACTCTGGATCTTCCATCTCAACTGCCTTGAATGCAACTTCTCTTTGATGAATCACCTTTTCCTATTCTCATTTCATATGCATAAAGAGATCCAAACAATTCATCCATAGTAAAGCTATCTAGATTCTTAGCTTCTTCAATAGCAGAGACTTTTGACTCATACCTTGAGGGTAGAGATCTTAACATCTTCACGATCACAACATCTTTAATCTCTTCACCAAGTTCTCTGATGGCATTGGTAACTTCATCCATTCTAAGCAAATACTCTGCAATTCGTTCTTCTTCTTTCATCTTCAATCCCTCAAATTGAGCTCTACGAGTTTGCAATTTTGCCTGCTTCACTATGACATCACCTTCATAGATACTTTGAAGTTTGTCCCAAATCTCCTTTGTAGTTTAGCAGTGCATTACCTTGACAAATTTTGAATTTGAAAGTCTACACAATATGGCATTCTTTGCTTTTGCATTGTTCTCATATTCCTTCTCATGAAGAGTGGATGGCGAATTGGTAGGAGGTATATACCCAATCACAACTGGCTGCCAAATATCAAATCTAAGAGAGGAAATGAATGACTCCATTCTTATCTTCCAAAAAGCATAGTATGTACCATTGAATAGTGGTGCCTTGTTAGATGAAGCTCCTTCATTGCTTGCCATGTTTTCAAGACCAAGATCTACCTTGAGCGGTTAAGCCTGTACCAAGGAACCTATCTCTGTTACCAATTGTTGAACACTCAAATACATTGAAAAGGGTGGGTTGAATCAGTGTATTCTAAAACCACTTTTCAATTCTCACAAGAAATTAAACATATAATGTAGAAGAATGAAAAGATCAATAACACATCACATAACACCAGGTTATACGTGGAAGACCTAAGATGGGAAAAACCATGGTGAGAAAATGCTGCTTGGAGCTACTTTCCAAATCCAACCTCACAAATGAATCAAATGTTTACAATTATTTTGAAGGCACCAACCTTCAGGAGACACTAATCCCCTATACTTTTATGGACATCAATCCAAAGGAGCACCAACCCCTACAATTTACTTCTGAATCTGGGACACCAATCCCTTTACAATAACTAGATTTGAAGGCACCAACCTTCAGGAGACACCAATCCCCTACACTATCGTGCAAGACTACAATCTTGATGTAAAACAATAAGTAAATATGAATTTGCTATTTCTGCTTTGCTTCTTCAGAAAATAGGTTCACTTTTTCAGTTTTGCAAGTCTCTCTCTGCTCGGTCCAACATTCGTCAACATTCACCAACTTGCATTCATCTACCTGCTACAATCTTCACACACATGCCATATACCTTTGCCGACTTACATACTCTTTATATATTCAGCATCCATCTCCATAAGGTCGGTCAAATCATAACTCATCACAGATCAAGCAAACATAGTTTACATCATTATCATGTAACATGATCTGTACAATTTCCTATGCTGCATACGTATCGTCCATTCAGTCGGTTTGCACTTTGTTCTTATCATCTCAACATAGAGAATCTAACTATTCAGTCAAATAGCTGTCAAATTCGATTTGTAAAAGTTCCCAGATTGCCCTATTAACACGCCAAATCTAGTTCTTCTACATCTTTAAACCTGGATTGTCGATGTGCTAGATTTGACCAAGAAAACTTGGTCAATGTTGCCACCGTGACAATTCAATGCGCCATGTCACAAAACACGTCAATCGTTCACCAATTCAACTCTATCGCAACATTGCACAATATATTTGCGGGAAGGTGGGGAAGCACATCATCTAATATTTTATTATCCCGCGAGATCATTTTAGATCATACTACCTTCTTGCGGGCTGGTGAGATTACCATTTCATTACTGTGAAAATTGCCTTGCAATGCCCTTTGTCTACAATCATCTTTTCCGTGGGATAGCGACGTGCAACACATTTCTTTATTCCTTGTTGCCCCATGGAACCATCTCTCTCCAATTTTGTGTGTTAGCATCTTTCTCTTTGCTTATGTTACCTCATGTGATCAACACTCTTCCCTTTTTCATGTTGCGGGGTAACGGGGAGACCCATTCGCTTTGCTATTAAGTTATCCCGTGGGTTCATTCCTTTCCAACTTTGCACGTTGTAGGATGGCGGGGGCCGCCAACTACTCCAACTTTATGTTACCTCGTAGGGGTTTATGTCCAACGTTTTTCTTGCCGAGGGATGGCGGGGAATACCATTTGCAGTGTCTCATTGTTACCCCGCAAGGACCTTCGTTTGAGATCTTCCTTGGTGCGGGATGGCAAGGCCACATAAACTGTCATGTTATTGATATCCCCTGTCACAATTTCATAGATGTTTATGATAGTGATAGCAATAACACGATGTGTTATGCGCTCTTCATAACTGTGTGCGACGAACATGACCTGTAACTGCGTGGGACTAACATGGTGTGTTAGCACCATTGCAACTGTCCTTTTTTTTCTGAGTTAGACCAGTTTGACCAATGCCTTACCAACTCATTGGCCTATGTCTTCTTGTTCAATTTGCAAGTCCTAATAACACATCCTATGCTTGCCTTCTATATCTTCATGTGGGACTAACACGGTGTGTTATGACCACAAACTCATGATTGTTTAGCTCTGCCAACTTGGGTCAACACCATCTCTATCAATTTGGTTAACTCTGCATCTGTATAAGTTGACATCAATGACAACACAATGCCAACAATGATGGCAATAAAACAACATTTAGAAATAATGGAAGTTGAGCTTCCACAATTTGAAAACAAAAACTTTGTAATTAATTTGAAGTATACAAAAATACCTAACATAGATGAGTTGCATAATACGGTGGAAAGTTTCAATCAACATTTTTTAGAGAAGGTGGCAAATTTATAAAGTGAAATATACTTCAAATTTTGACAAAATACAAGTGTACACAAGTGGAAGACAATTGACTAGAAGTAGAATAATGTTTTTAGTGACATTGTTTGTTAATCCAATTTTTCTAGAGGTCGAATGAGCATGATAAGGGGATCATTTTTCTTTGTTTCTCATGTCTAAGAAGGTCTACCAACACTCAATTAAAGTGCAACCAACTGAAGGAAAATAAAAACCCACGTTTTTCATGCAAACCCACATGAAAGCGAACAACAATTAAGGAGAGATCAAAACGGTGGAATAAGCTGCATTTTTCTTCAAATTTGGCCTACCCAAGTGAGTTATCTACCTCTTGAATGAAGTTTAGTGAGCTGTAGCTTTAGTTTTGGAGTATTTTGAGTGTGTTTTCTTGCTAATTTTAATAAATTTTGGGCTTCAATTTTGCAAAGAAACCCTAATCTCGGGTTTGCAAATATGCACTTGTAAACTCTATATAAACCTTTGGTTTGATTGTAAAAGGGGTTGGAAGATTGATATGTACATTCTTTAGAGATATTAATGTAATTTTGGTGTGAAATTTATAATGCCGGAACCCTAGAGGATAAGAGCAGACACACTAGAAATACAATGAATTTTTATTTTTAAAGTAATTAAGAGAGAACATACACATGAACTAATCTCACATCTATCATTATCACTTATGTAACCAACAATGCAGAAAGAGGAAGAACAAGTAAGTGGAAATGTGAAGTATCTCTTCAAGGTGCTCACAAGAAAGTCCACCAGTCCCCAACGGTGGTGTGAAGCGCCACTTGACCATGTGGTACCCTTAGGTTCACTCCCAGTGTTCGTGGAGATAGTCACAAAACCCAGACTCTCAAGCAAGGCAACAACATACAATGTGTGTCCGGTTTGGGTTTGCCTACCTAATCTTCCTCTTTAGTTTTGGGAGCACTCCTGTCATGAGGCCATTGGTAACTCTATTGGCTGATTCTTGAAGGTTGATGATGCCACGTCCTCCATGGGTCACTCTACCTTCGTCCGCATTTTAATCGACATTAACACTTCCAAGCCTCTCCTTGGGGATGTGGTTCTTATGGTTGGGGACAGGCCTTGGACTCAATCCTTGGACTATGAGGGTCTTCCATTTCACTGTCGAAGGTGCTTCTCTATGGGTTAGTTGGCTTCAGACTGTTCTTTCTCAGCGCAAAGGCTTTGCTACCTGGTGGAAGGACGCTACTGCTGATCATTTGACGTTCAATGTTGCTAATACCGATGACTCCTCTCAGGCGAATGACTTCCTCCTCCCGGGATGAGGTAGTGCCTCTCACTGTTGTTGAAGCTCTTGTTGAACGCCTCGGTGCTACTAACTTGGCCTCCTCTGGCCCTATGCTTGCTGCTCCTATTCTACACCATCGATCCACTCTTGCCGAATAACTCCTGATGTTGTTCTGTTGCAGCAGCCTATTGATGTTTTACTGCAGCAGCTTGTTGATGCTGACTGTAACTCTATGGGGCCCTCCTCGCCCAATCCTTCTTTTGATGGACTTAATGGTAGTATTGCCTGGACCATGGTTCGTCGCAAGCAGAAGGGAAAACATTCTTCTCTCCCCCAAATTTGTCTTGGCGTGGGTGATTCTCCCCATCTTTGAGCTAGGCTTTGGTTGTTGTAGGTTTGATAGGTTTTTTCATCTGTCACCCCTGTTTTGTTGTTTCCTTTATTGCCTTTGGGCTGTTTTTTTTAAGGGTCAACACCCTTGTCTATTGTTTTTGTATTGTTGATAGTCTTGGCTATGTTAAGGGTCTACGCCCTAGTTAACGCTACTTTAATAATAAAAAACAACATACAATAGGCTAATGACTCACACCATTCATGAAGCATACACGACACAACATAACATACAAGTAAGCAATGTACTATCATGATAAGAATGATATATAATCATGAGATCACCATAGGGTCTCTACTCAATCTATAATAGGGCTTTATTATAAGGAGAACAATAGGGAAGTGCTATCACACAACACCAATAGCTCACACAGAGTCGGGGAATCCTCTCATGTAGACGAGGAGCCTACTAACAACAATCATCTCTCTTGGGTGGTACCATCCTCCCAGCTCATCCCAGGCCTACACTAGTATTGACGCATGAGGGTATAATACACATACTAATAATACACAATCCATAATCTCATATTATCACAATCATATGTTTCACATTAGGCTCCATTTCCCAACTGACTCCATCAACTAAAACCCTAGGCACATCAAGCTCGTCATGAACACAAGAACTCAAATGCAAACACATGAGCAACTGAAGAAGTTAATCACAATAAATTTCCATTAAGCATATAGCATGCATTTTCTTTTACTCATAACATGAACTATTAGTTCTATTCACTCAAGGAGGCACAAATCATACATCAAATGAAACATCTCAACGCAATAATTGTCTCAACAGTCAAAGCCACTCTCAATCACATGAGAACGATGCATAGATATATATTACAATCATCATAACAACATCCAATAGATCACTTTCACAAGGCATATAAATGACAGTCATAAATCAAACTCATGAATCTCATATATCAATGTATCATGTTATCACTACTCAAGGGGTACTCATAGGGCCTCAAAAGCAAAGAAATGGATCCAAATTGATTCCAATTCAAGCATAAGCATACGAGCACAATTCTACATGCCACATCATAGCATCATACTAAAATCATCATACATCATTCACATGAGAGTCAAATAGGCTCTAGAAACCAACCTATAGGTCAGATGAGTCCAAATGGTGACAACGGGATAAAATTGATCAAAGGTGTCATATTGGTGATCATTCTTGGCTGCAATAGCGCCATTGCTCATTGATGGTGCCATTCTGCTTATTAGGTGCACCACACTCCTTTGCAGATGCACACCTACATGCCAGAAGTGTCATTCAGGGCCAAAATTGGGGGTTTGACTTTGGGAGACTATCTAGGGCATCAATTGGACCACCGAGGCTAGGTTTGAGCTAAAATTGGCTCCTACCCATTTGAGAAACACCTCTAAGCTACACAAAAATGAAATCTAAATGCCCCTAAGATCGATCTTCGAAAATTAGGAAGCAAAACCCTTTGGAATGCCCTTTTTCCCAACCACACAAAACACACATTATAATCCAGTCAATAAGAGCAATCTCAATTGAGCAAGGGGGTTCCAATACAAATAAAAACACATCTTAAGCATGGGTAAAGAAAATCAAGTAGGCAAATCAATCCAAGACTAAGAATTCCCACCTCATGCTCCAGAAGAAACTTCAAATGCAAAGAAGAAGCACTACACTCCACAAGAGCTCTCCAAACTTGAACAACTTGCCAAGCTCCACAAAACAATCCTTCCAATGCCAACAAAATTTCCACCACCAAAAATTCAAAATCCTAGCAATTCCATTCTTCCCCCATAGGGTTTGAGAGCAACACATTAGAAAAGACTAAGTGTTCCCACATATGAACTCCAAACAATACTATATGCTCACTTTATGAAAGTGGGATATAAAATAATAAAATTCAAATTTTAAATTCACAAGACCAAAAACTCCCAAAGGACCCCCAAAATAAAATCATTTGATTCACTATAAATCAAATACACATTAAACATCATGCCCATGCATTATCGCACTAAAGATCAAATATCAATGATATTCATATTGTAATAACAATAATGGATGACTAACTGACTATGCACAAACACTCTTTACTAGTTATTCACAACAAGGGTAACCGATCATCACCTCAATGGCGACCATGAGAATTAGGGATGAATCGTCCTAATTAGGAACAATGGCTTAGGCTAGGAAACATGTTTGGCCATTGTGCTCTCTCTTATATCCATTGTTTGGGAATATAGGTATGCTCAGACTTGTGAAGCTAGGTGGAGTCAATGCTATGTACTTGCGTCAATCAAAACATACAAACACCTATGCATACATATCTGTATAATGCAATATACTAAAAATGTCATTAATCATTCCCCAATCGAGGTCACGCAGTAACATGGTTAGTAACCTCATAGAACATCTAAACATTGCATCATTACCAAAGCATCATCAAATAATCACATTATAAATGGTATAATCAGAACATTCCCATATTATAATCTAGACATCATCATATACATGTAAATAAACAAATTATTAAAATCATTGGAAGGGGATTTTATTGTCACATGCATTCTCATGTATTTGAATGTTGTGATATTGCCCCTTTCCATATAAATATCCATTGTAATATAACCAATTACTTTCAAATAATTAATTGCATTGATTATCATTTCAATATCAAATATACTTACTACAGTTGCATCTAAGTGTAGGTTCAATATCATGATACTTTCTTAATCGTGTTAGAGTTGGAGGGGCATTACATGCTTTCTACTGATTTTGTGAAGTGTGGATGAAGCATGTTCATATTTCAATATCTCTATTTGTGTTGATGATTCAATCAAGTTATTAGTTGGTAGTGTTGTTCAATTGATAGTTCACTTGCAAAGATAACTGAGCTGCATCAAATCTTTGGAGAGCATATTAAGAATTATGTTTTGTATGTGCGCATGGGTATGGCTTTTTGGTTTGATGGTTTCTAAAAAAATATTCTTCATTTCATTCCTTAGATGATTGCATCATGTTTGCATTGATTGTGTTAAATTAAATTCATGCAAATGTGGTTTAACTGTCAAATGCTGTGAGTGATCCTTTGATTAACATTGTCCAGTGGATTTAATTTTTGAGTTATTTTCCTAACCCTCATCTTTTGCAATTTACTCCATGTTAGTGATTAGTATAGGTTTGTTAGAATAGATTTGTTGTTTTCAGTTATTCAAGAAAAGAGAGTATCACAATCCAGTTGTGAAGTGTTGACACCAATAAGCCCCTTGTTTATAGTAACATTTGTTTCTACCGATCCATCTTGCATGACTAAGACCTAGCTTTCTGAAAGCTTTGAGTGGAGATTTCTCTGCTTTCAAGAGAGGAGCTCTGTTTGTGGATCTCCTGTCGTTGCCCATGCTAATATTGTAGTCAAAAGTATTTCATCATTGTTTTTGTATGCATATAAATTAACTTATTTTTTGTTGAAATAAAGACATCAACCTAGGGTACAAATACATTTTATAGTTTTTTTAACATGGTAATCAGATTAAATATATTCAAAATTATACTTTTTGGAATGCTTATAATAAGGGCTACATACTTACAAAACATACTTTCTAAATGACTCCATTTGATCTCCCAAAGGTAAAGCAAATGTGATTTTTTGGTCAACATTTTGATAGGTGCAAAGGAGACTCCATTGTGTAGATGATTTAAGATTAGAGAGGTTATATCCAAGGTGGTATAATATAAGGTGCTTTGGTCTAATTGTCTTCAATTAAAGACATTTAGATGGAACATCTCAAGACTTAAATCAATAATTTTTGTTAAAAAAAATGTAATTTTAGGCAAAAAAATCTAAATGTCCCAAAAGTGGGAGACACTATTGTAGTAGCACCCATTTGCTTCATTATATAAATTTGTTTCATTAGATAAATTTTGTTCATCTTCGATGTTTGGTATGCTTATGGTCTTTTAAATAGTTTTTTCCCTTGGTATAACATCATCACCAAAAAATCTATTAATTCAATTAGTGATTGAGAAATTTGTTCAATATCATATTTTAGATGAAAAATATGATGTGCCTTCAACTTTGGGATTCAGTTTCCTTAGTACACAAAGATTTCGTATGTGTTTCCTTTGTTTCTCCAAATTCTTGTATTCCATGTTTTTTAATGGATGCTTCATTAGCTAATTGAATTGACAAATATTCTTTATAATTTTTTTCCTCTATTTTTAATTTTTCCATGTCTACGAAATAAAGACATTGTTTTTTGATGAAAAACATACATTTATAAGAAATAAAAAAAAATGGCAATCAAATTGAATATATTTAAAATTAGACTTTTTGGAATGCTTATAATAAGGGCTAAATGCTTTCAAAACATACTTTCTAAATGACTTCATTTGATCTTCCAAAAGGTGAAGCAAATGTTATTTTTTTGTCAGCATTTTGATGGATGCAAAGGAGACTTCATTGTGCGTATGATTTAATATTAGAGGGGTTTTATCCAAGGTGCTTTGATATATTAAAGGCATTTAAATGGAACCTCTCAAGACTTAAATCATTAATTTTTCTAAAAAATATGTGATTTTAGGCAAAAATTAAGATGTTCCAAATGTGGGAGACAATGTTGTAGCAGCACTCATTTGCTTCATTACATAGATTTATTTCATTAGATAAATTTTGTTCATCTTCAATATTTAGTATGCTTATGGTCCTTTAAATAGTTTTATTAGTTGGTATAACATCATCATTAATTATTTAATTATTTATTAATTCAATTAGTCACCGAGAAATTTGTTCAATATCATATTTGAGATGGCAAATATGATGTACCTTCAACTTTAGATTCAATTAACTTAGTACAAAAATATTTTGGATTTATTTCCTTTGTTTCGCCAAATTCTTGTATTTCATGTTTGAACGGATGCTTTCATTATTTAGTTGAATTGACAATGATGGTATATATTCACATACAAAGTTCAATTTATAAAGTTGTCTCCTTTGTTCTCTTTTCTTTACATTCCTAGCTTCATACTCCTTAATGTTTGAGCCTTTGATCATTTCCATATCATCATGTTCAATTCTATATCAATCATAAATAATACATGGAGATTAATTGAATCTTTGTATTATAAATTATCAAACTACAACCAAACAAAAAATTAATACACAATAAAAACCACCAACATCCCACTACAAGTTCACATCAAATAACCACACAATTGTATATGAACACTACCTACATTGACAACGAGACATATGAAACATTATCAATATAAACACACCTACAAGATCACCACAAATAGAAATATGGCTGCCACGAAGAGAAAAACATCACAAAAGGTATATTTTCTTACACAATTTAACTAGCTTTGGCATAAGATGTACTCAAGAAGCACTCGAGTAAGTCATATTTCAACCATGTACTCTACTTTAGTAGTGGATAATGTAATCATAGGCTATTTTTTACTCATTGAACTCATTACACCTCTAAAAAAAGTAAAAGCATAGCCACTACTAGACCTTCAACTATCAAAGTCACCTTCCCAATCTACATCAACAAAACCCTATATGTCCAATGACTACACTACATCATCAATGCCATGATAAATAAAATATTAATTATAAGTTCCTTGTAAATATCTAAACACCCTTCTAAGAAAAGTCCAATACTCTCTATAGGGTTAGACATAAACTTGTTAAAAAATCCCACTGATTAGGCTATATCTGGTCTAGTGCAAACCATTATATACATCAAACTACCAATGAAACTAGCATGAGGGACCTTAAACATATATTCAAATTCATTAGCAGAATTAGGATGCATGTCTTAACTTAACTTAGTAGCTACCAAAAAATAAAATATTTATTCGCATATCGTCTTACATAACAAACCTTCACAGAATGGTATCAACATACGTGCTCTAGCTTAAGAAATCCTTTTGTATGCCCATTCCTTTCTAATATTCATCTCACGAATATATTATGTATCCCCCAAGTCTATATCAAATGTGTTGAAAATTCGAGCCTTGGTCTCCCTAATCATCACCTTATTGTTACCCATAAACATGCCATCAGTATACAATATAATAGTAATTTTTAATCAACAATAACCTTAAAATAAATATAATGATCCTCCTCACTCATAAAAAACCCAACTCAAATGCAAAGAAATCAAACTTTTAGTACATCTTGGGTTATTGTTTCAAACCATACAAACATTATTGTAACCTACAAAATGCATTTTTTTTCTTTCACAACAAAACCATCAAGCTATTACATGCAAATATCCTTCTCAAGATCCTTATGCAAGAAATAACTTCTAACATCTATTTTATCTAATAGAGGTTATCTAAGAAACAAAAGGGATTCTTTTTAGCCATAATGCAAGAAAGAACTTCCAACATCTATTTTATCTAATAGAAGTTAACTAAGAAACAAAAGGGATTCTTTTTTAACCATAATCAACTCCCTTTCTTTGGGAGTAGCACTTCTAAAGCTTCCAATCTATCTTTGTATCACTCTAACCAATCATTTGCACCCAGTTTTAACCAATGGGATTTCTTCCTTTCTTAAAAAAGAACAAGATATCAAGTGTCACAAATATCTAGAGACATCTTCTCCTACACAAAGTTCATCAGTACTTAACAAAGCAAATACAAAACACAAATTTTGTAGTATATACTTGTCAATTGGATTCTATTATCTTGCGGACCTTCTCAAGATAGGAGTAGTGGGATTTTCATTTTCTTCTTCTTGTGTTCTCATCTTGCACATCATCTGAACTCTTTGAATTGATGTAGGAGCATTGGCAACATGGTTATGGGTGAGCTAGAAACATACAATGATGATGATGATGATGACGATGATGATGGTGATGCAGTGGGGGATAAAATGTACAAGAATTAAATTTTTTTTTTTTTTTTTTAGGAAAACTAAAGTTGTAGATTAAAGGACCATGGAAGAAAAGATTAAAGAAAGATGAATATAATGAAGATTTCTCATGAAAAAGGGAATAATTCAATGTAATGTTTAATGAATAATATGATGAAAAATAATAATGTAGACTAATTCTAGAAGTCTACCTAGGAATGAGAGATGAGTGAAGGTAGGGATAAATACTGTTGAGAGAATCATGGAGATATTTGGAGAGATATAGGAGATAGTCAGAGATATTATTGGAGATGGTTAAGGAAATAGTTAGAACTAATTGGCTAATTATGATGTATTTGTTATAGTTATATAAAGGGACCATTAAAGAAAGAGACACGAAAGGATTTTTTAATTAATATAATTTTCCTTAAAGTGGAGGATTAGAATATGCCTCTAATCCCTTGTTTCAGATTATTGTGTTTTTGCTTCCATTGTGGCTTTGATCTCATCATGAACCCTCTTCTTATTATCCATCCTCATATTCGTCTAATTGTTCTTCCACATGTGCATCTTTCTACTTTTCTATCTTTCTTGAGCAAAGTGCACTATTTTCATCTTATATTTCTCCTTTGGTCGTTCTTCACTTAAGTAAGCTCTAAACTCCTTGAAAATCATATTTCTAGAAAAAATATTTTTTTGATTTAGAGGATTCAAAAGTTGATAACCTTCTATATTCTCATTGTAACCAACAAAGATGCATTTCTATGTTTTTGTATCTTTTTTATATTAATTATATTCAGGCATGTGAGTAGAAGCTTCACAACCAAAGACCCTTAAATGTGAAATAGGAGACTTTCTACCTACCCACATCTCATAAGGAGTTTTATCAACAAGAATTGAACAACGCGATCTAATAATTAAATAACAAGTAGTACTTAAATGGCTTCTAGCCAAAATAATCTATCAAGCTTAGCACCAGTTAACATACTCTTAGCTCTTTCCATCAAGGTTTGGTTCATTCTTTGTACTTCAATTTTTTTGGGGGGAGTATAAGGATTATTCTTCTGTAAAATAATACATCCATACTTACATAACTCATCAAATTACCTAGAAAAATATTCACCCCCATTGTCAAATCTCAAAACTCTTATCTTATGATTTGTGTTTTTCTCAAGTAAGGTTTAAAATTACTTAAAATTAGTGAAAACCTTGGATTTTGTATGCATAAAATTAATCCAAGTGTTTCTTGAGACACCATCAATGAAAGTAACATAATAATGATATTTTCCAAAAGAGAACATCCACTTGTCCAAACACATTCAAATGAATGAACTAAATAATAATCTCTTAGACTTTTTAGTCCCATGAGGAAATGACGATCTATTTAGTTTACCAAACACACAATGCTCACAAAAATTATATCTACTCATAGAATAATTAAAAATATCTTCAACCAACTTTTTATTAAGAATGGTCCTAAGACCTTTTTAATTTATGTGATCCAATCTATGGTGCCACAATATACATGCATTTTTTATGCCATTTGCATTGGAAGAGTTGTACAAAAAGTAGAGGAACTAAGCCTAAATGAAGTCCCTATTCAAAATCCTTCAACAATCACCAAACTTTGTCACGCCCCGCCATGAGGCCCAAAGGACATAACAACCAAGAACATGAAAATGCGAATAATTTTTTTTTAAAACAATAAATATAACATATACAATGCTATAAAACGGTAAAAAAAAATGCATAATGAATCCATTAACAAATGTCCTCAAGGCCCCATAACGATGCTACACAAGATTATACATTAACTCAAATAATAACAAGGAACTCCTATGAATTACATTATAGAATAATACATGGATACAAGATTCTTGTTTCATTGCTCGAGAATTTACATAAGAATTTACAAATACAAAATGATAGATCCTCAATATGCAAATCTCCCAAAAGTCCCATGTAGGGAAGTACACATAAATATGGTACATCAATGATAGTCTTTAAATCTTCTCCAATCCAACATGAACATGAAGTTGGAAGGACCAAACCCAATGGGTGCGAAAAGCACTCCACCCAACCATGGGGCACCAAAATAGGTCCACCCCCCATGCTAGGAGGTACAAGTCAGACCCACTAGGCGGAAGCAAGATAAACAAGAGTACCAATCATGACTCACCGGAGAAACACATATCCATACTATCAAGGAAACAATTAAACTTTACATGGGAGAGACTCACAAGAGAACACCATAGAAGCACATGAATAACAACAACACTCCAAAGGCTAGTACACATAACAAAGGCAACAAGCATGAGCAGGCCAACCACTTTTGGGAACTCAACGATACAGAGAAGGAAAAGATACGGGTTACCACTAGGTTGCAAGGGAAGAGTGTCATCACTAGGATGTTATGGGTTACCCTGGTAGATCTTCACTAGGTCCTGACCCCCGTCCTGGGTTACCCTGGTGACCTCTCTCGACCCCCAATCCCCATATATTCACTAGTGGACCACACCAACCTTTCAAGGAGACAAGGTTGGTGGAAGCTATTCCAGGCCCTTCTCCACTTACCCCAAACCTATACAAGCGTTTGCGGGCAAGGAGGCATCAAAGAAATAACTTGATTAATGTGATCTAACTACCCACCCAATTTCATTAATTAAGTTATCACTTGATTACAAAACTTCCATTGGGTTACCTTGGCGACCACTTTGGGTCCTGACCCCCAATAGAAGCCACTCCCCCTACTTGCACCTAGGATTCAAAACAATCTCAAGGCCATGATATCCAAGACACAAAGTGACAAGACTCCAACCTTAGCAAGACTTAGCCCACTTGATAGAAAATGATAACTATCAAGTTGGTTCAAGGCAATAGGAACAGGGTCTCACGCAAACACCAATATCTCAACATACCAAAGCAAGGAGAAATCATACGCAAGGAGGACTCAATGACGTCTTATCCTATTGACTCAACATAATTGAGCACCCCTCAATGATAGACCAAAGCAAGGCAATACCATGTTATCACGAAACTAAGCATTAAGAATACAATCATACATCAACACCAAAGAGATCAATTAACATCTATACCATTATTAAATCAAACTAACTATCCATTATTTCAATTTACCAATCAATATTATACAATCTATTCTCTTAATCCAAATTTAACTTCAATAAAATTTTAACCAAATTTAATACATTAATTATTCTTTTTAATCTAATACAAATTCATTTGAATGATAAGACAATCAATTCATTCTCATCTAATAGTGAAAATGTCATATGTTAATACCATTTTGCAATCATGATTAAAACATTATCTACAAGGAAAGTTTTAGAACTTACGAACCAATTATTCATATATATATATATATATATATATATATATATATATATATATATATATATATATATATATATATATATATATATACATATGATATCATTAAAAAAATAAACCAGATCGATATATCTAATTTCATAACCCCAAGACTGAACATTATTTAACAATGTGCATCCCAAACTATATATATATATATATATCACATAAATTCAAACGACATGTCGTAAGACATAAAGGAAGAATATGTTATTAATTAGAGCATCACATAAAATGCAGCAGTTGTCAACGACAATGTGACTATTGTTTCACAGTAGCAAATAATGGGGAAAGGGGTGCTGAGGGGAAGTCCCCACCCTACGGTAGTGGGGATGGCTCCCCACAACGAGGGGTAAGCCTCACTGTGGGTTGAGTTGCCCATGCCATGGGTGGTCTCCCCACGGGCCCCCATGTAATGCCCCGCCATGAACCCTAAAGGAAAACAACACAACTAGGAAATTAAGGGTGAAATATATATATTTTTAAAGATTAAGTGCATAAATTATAACAATAGCACGTTTAATAACACAACAGAAGTCTAACACATGATTTCCTAAGGGATACCAACGAAGATTTAATTCGCAGATTATATTAACACTATGGTTAATCGAATTGTCCATCCAATTAGGAAAATTAAACGCTTAAGATAAAACCTACACATACATCTAAATTCCATAATGAAAGAATCAAAGTATTCCAATGCATTTATTTATCCATAAACCATTTATACAAAGGATCAAAGCAATTGAATTAACGTACATTCCACCGATATAATATTACAATATCCATAAATACATGGCTTCCAAAAATACCACGAAATCCAAAAGTTACAATATCAAGGTTACATAAAAGTTTGATACAATGACCACAAGGTCTCAAATGAACAATGATCACGAACAAGAGCCGGTACATGAACCACGAACCAAGAAACACCGGCGAAGCCTTACCTCACCTGAAGATACAATCCAGAACATCCGATGGGAAGTGGCACTACCACCCGACCATGTGATCCCGAAATGAAACCACCCCACCGTGCTAGGAGATAGTAGAAGACCCTCAAGCAAGCAAAATAAGACAAGTACGACAGAACTACATGACTCCGCAAACATCCATGTGACTCAACTCACAAACACTAGTGACTCTAAGGAGAGAGTGTCATCGCATGGCTTAAGGTGGTTACCCTAGTAGGCCTCCATAGGTCCTGGCGCCCATCCTGGGTTATCCTGGTAACCTCTCTCGAACCTCCAGCTCCATCTAAGCCTCATGCGGACCCTACCAATCCTTTCGTGAAGACAAGGTGGTAAATTTGCCATTCCAGGTCTTCTCACCACATCCTGAGCCTATACAAGCACTCAACCATGTGCGAGGCACATTATCTTAATTAATATTTAATCTACCCACCCTCTAATCAATTATTAGGTTATCACTTATTAAGTAACTTTCGAGGGGTTATCCTGCCATCCACTTCGGGCGCGACCCCCGCTCGAAAGCCACTCTCTCTCATAGGAAACTAACAGGAAAGGTCTCTCTACGAGAACTCTATGGCGAAATAGACAACCATATCTAATCCTGACAAACCACAGGTGAAGGATACACAATCACTAACCCAGGATTGACCATTTGGAACAAAACACACAATGGCTCATATCAACAGGGTTATACAACACCACCTGACCAAGGGGGTATATCAACATATGACATAACGACAACTCAACTAGAATTGCAACGAAAATAAGCTTGACTGCAAATACCATTTACACAATCCTAATACAGGCAATCTTTTCTTTAAATAGGCAAAAGCATAAAATATTTGCAATTAAGATTTTCCAGAAAATAAGAAAATACAACTATATTAATACAAGGAAATCAATGTTGTCATTTGTCCAATAAGGTTATAAAAAATCACATAAAAATTAACCCCCTAATGTATTTCCAAGCATAAATATAGAATCTTAAATTATAAGCTTTTCTGAAAATAGCTAAATTCTGAATTAATTATATATATATATATATACACTCATGAATTAATTTGCATAGTATTAAAATAATACTTAAATGATATAATGTTCAAAATTTAAAATAAACTTATATATCAAAATATATATATATACACACACACACACATATATATATATATATACATATATATACAAATATATATATATATATATATATACATACATATACATACATATATACATATATACATAAAATAAATTAATTAGAAACCAAATTTTATAACTCTGGCACAGAAATCCGAAAGTACCATATTTCGGTTTGCATGAGAAATAACCAGGAAACGTGAATTTATAATAATCCCTGCTATCGTAAGCTACCGCCGGTAGCATGTGATGAATACTAAGAGGGGGGGTGAATTAGTATACCAAAAAATACACAACTCAAACTCTTAAACAGTTTAGCAGATAAATGGTATAACAGATTCGCTAATAAACGATTAAGATAAATGCAAACCAAATAGAAAATAAAGCATTCACCCACAAAAGAACAATCACCATAACACAAGATATTTTGACGTGGAAACCCAAATGGGAAAAACCACAGTGAGCAAAAACTCACAAGTAACTATCTACAGAATAGAAGCCAGTCCAGTTAAGGTCATACAATGTTCTTCACCATAACAGATCCTGTTAGGAATCTAGATCTCTGTTAGGAGATAAGTCCTGTTAAAGACTACCTTGCTAAAGGATTTCAGATCCACAGTTGTGAACCACCTTGTTAGAGGATTTACAAAGGCTTTGCTGGGCCTACTCGGTTAAGGGTTTCAGACTTGTCAAATATGTGAGTAATCAACAAGTGAGTGATCTAGATACTAGCACAATATGCTTGGTTAGATCCTTGATAGCTCACTGTTAATGCATTTCAACATTACTTCAGTCTTCAATATCTCCACACTCTAACTCTTCTCACAGACCTAATCTTTTCTGCAAAGATCGCACATAACCTTCTCATACATCATACATCTCTCATCTATCCAAACCCTAGACATGATGTCCTTATAAAGGAAACTAATTTCATGTCGGTCCAATAGGATTAAACTACAAGTTCCTAGGTTCAGTGCATCTAGACACATTTGGTAACACGACACAAAATCACCACCAAAGTGTCAGTGGATGATAACTCATCAAAGAGTAATACCGGTTCATACAATATACTGATTACCGGTTGTAAAAAATGAAGATTGGAAAATGTTAACTACTACTTTGTTCCTTCGTACTGCTTGAGATCCTCGAACCACTTGAGGTCTTCATACCGCTTGAGTTCTCCATACCACTTGAGGTCTTCAGTCAATTTGTGACTGGTAAACATCTTCTGCAAAACACCGATAGTCTAGAGACTATAATACATAATACTGGTTGGAACAATTACCAGTTGAGCATAACGCATACATCTAGAAAGTGTGTGTCCATCAATGATAATCAAAACATCATCAAAATGCCAACAATCTCCCCCTTTAGCATTGATGGCAACACTTAGGAAAATTTTGACATCTAAGTGTTTTTACAACAAAAATATGCCATAATCAAAATTACTCCCCCTAAGCATATACACTATCCCTTTTGCAGAAATTACAATGTATACTACTCCCCTAAAGTGGTAACATGAAAGTATACATGAAATGGTAACATTCACCAAAGTTTTAAATACTACTCCCCCTTTGCCAACAATGACATAGTAATGTAGAATAACCCTTGTTTCCTTATATATACAAATAGAGTAAATGTTTATGACAATAAGGAATAAAACTTATCAAAAACAGATTTAAAATCCTGCATAAAAGTTTTCATGGCCAATGACCATGACTTAAGTAATGAGGTAGCAATCTCACTTTCTGTCTACATGTGGAATACTAGTTCTTCCATAGAATCAATGGTACTCATCTCTTGAGTTACCGTGATGGCTTCCAGATTGAGAAAACATTTCTGAAGAATCTGTAGTCTGGGTAATAAGACTAGTTGAAGCTCCTGCAAATCTTTTGTTCGGTTGCAAATTTCTGATTCTACCCTGGCAGTCTGCAGCTGATAATGATGAACCATTTTCCCATATGTAGTAAATGAATCATATGGCATCTTGAAGTTGCTGATGTATGCCTGGAACTCCGATTGGAGTTTATCTTTCTGCTTAAGCATATCATCACAAAATAGATGGGGTTGGCAGATTTTACTCAACAATAATTTGCCTGCATCCATAGCACCACTAATATCCTTCTGCTGCTTCAGAAGTTGTGACCGGAGCTCATTCAGTTTCTTGACTAAGGCAGTGTTGAGTTCCTTTTCATTATTCTTCTTCGCAGTGGTTGCAACAACATCTTCCAAGCATTGTACTTGGTCCTCTACTACAATACAAAGGAGTTTTAGCTTGGACAGAGAGGAATCGGTACTGGGGAGGTTAGTACCGTGAATCAAAATGGTAAGGGTGTCAACCGCAGTTTGTATGACATCCCTTTCCTTCTTCCTCCGCAACTCTTCCAGTCTTTCTTGTGCCAGTTTGATGCCTCGCAGCAACTTGGACTCATCTGTTGATTGAAGGTCAATCGGACTGGTGGTGTCAACCGGTTTGGCTTGACCACCGGTTGCCTTGGGAGTCTCCGCTTGTTTGGTTTTCTCTGCTTCCCTCTCCTCTGCTGCTCTTTTCTTTTCCTCTTCTTTCTTCTTTTGCTCCTCTTCTTGTTTCTTCTTCAGTTCTTCCTTCTTCTTGTCTTCTTCCTACTTTTTCTTTTCTTCCTCCTTCTTTTTCTCCTCTTCTTTCCTCTTCTCCTCTTATTTTCTCTTCTCCTCTTCTTTCTTTTTCTCTTCCTCTTTCTTTTTCTCTTCCTCTTTCCTCTTGTCTTCTTCTTTCTTTTCTTTTTCCGCTTGCTCTTTCTTCATTTGATCTTTGTCCTGCTTCTCTTTCTCAACTTTTTCTTTGTCCCATTTCTCTTTCTCTGCTTTTTCTTTGTCCTGTTTCTCCTTCTCTGTGTCCGGAGTGACATCCTCAACATCTAATGCATCCACATCAATGGGATCATTTTTTTCTGTCACTCTTTCCCCTTCACTGTCAAATGCTTCATCCAGTTTGCCTAATGTTAGATTAGGTACTTGTTCAGCCTTCGGATTCGCCTCAGACACTTGGTGTAATTGGACAACAAATTTGGCATGTAAATGCGTGTCCTTCTCTACTTCAGAAGCTTTACCTTCCAGTAGCCTGAGTCTTCTTCTTCTCATGAAGAAGAATCATTTGTTCTTATCCATTATCTCAAATAACTCAGAATTAGAGGCATTGGGAAAGTATTGTGCAAAGACTTTTTCCCTTACTTCTTGTTCCTTTTCAATGGCAATGTGCCATTTGTTATCTAAAGAATTGTATAAAGAATCTGGTGTGACCGATCTAATTTCAGATGGCGACTGGTCATTGACATATAAATATTTAATAATTTCCTGCTCTACTTCTTCTTTCTCACTATCAGTAAAATTATCAAAATATTCTTTTAAATCATCAAGCACCTTCCTCTTAATATTCTTAATAGTCCTCTGACAATGTGTCATCGGCTTGTAAGAGGAAATATCTATATTTACCAGTGTTGACGTTGTAGGTGCATTACTGATATATTTTGCCTTCTTGATTGATTGTCTGGTCTTTTTTGGCTGTACATCCGGTTCAATATCCTCTGACTCCGGTGAGCTGTTTTTGATTTTCCGCTTCCTTTCAAATACTTTAGCAGGAGCAACCTCAGGTTTCTTCTTGGCAAGTGACCGCTTGATCACTTTTGGACTGGCTGAGGTAACCGGTGCTGATACCGATGGCATTGCCTTGCCCTTTTTCTGTGTAGAATCTTCAACCGGTGTTACCCTCTCTAAGTAGGTATCGGTTCTCTTTTTCTTAGCATCTAGTGGTGAGGCAAGCAGGGTAGAGGCATACCCGATCAATATATCATACATCACTTCATACCCCATTGGTTCAACTGCTTCCTTTCTTGGTTCCACCGCTTCCATTATGCATTCATCTACCTTTATGGTGAAGCAGATGTTATCTTCATATTTCTTCATAATATCTCTAGATATCCTCATCCTCTGGCTCATTTTCCGCTTGAATTCATCAAAGTATTTGTTTAGAACCTCAAATGTGAAGTTCCCACTACTTGAAGACTTTCCTTGATTTGTCTGGAGACCGGTAAGTTAGCAGACCATTGCACATCACCTATTCCAGTGAAATAGCCTTGAAAGTAGAAGAATAGGCTGACAAGAAGTTGTCCAAACCTGAACCTTAAAGCATTATCATGTTTAATGGACTTTAGGTTTAGTAGCAATTGCTTCTGCAAACAGGTACACAAATCAAATGAGGCATCTTCCTTGATCATTCTGTAGGCAACATTTACTGCAGCATCAGGGACAAAGTTCATTCTACTAGAATAAAACATTCGGTAGCCAATCACCATGCAAGCATACTTAACCAAATCATCTTTGATGGTGTTGACGGTCATCGCCCGTTGGTCGCTCAGAGAACCGGTGAGCTTTGTCATTTCTATTTTGGTGACCTTCCTTAGAGCTGACACTTCTCCAATGTTACAGAAATCAGTGACGATATAAATTGCTTCCGGTGTGATGTCATGCGTCCGCTCGAGATACATTTTATCACCGTGCACTCTACTTAGGATGATGCAAATGTGATCTTCAGTGAACTCTTCTAGAAAATAAACCGCATTGTGCAGTTTCTTCCTCTCTAGGATGCTATATTCAGGTTTGATTTTCTTGTCATCCCCACAGAACAAACCTAGCTAGGAATGGATCACTAGGGATCCTAGGTCTTCTAGTTTACAATCAATATATCCTGAAATATCCTCTTCAACAATAACTCAGGTGGGTATCTGGGATAGGGCATTGTATTTCATCTTCTTTTGAAGAAACTCGGCTGAATCCACAGGTACACTAGAACTGGAGTGTGATGCCGAAGCCATGATTAAATGATAAACAAGAATTTTGAGAAATACCTTCACAAACTGAAATTTAGGGTTTGGCAGTGTCTCCCACAATACACCACTCTGGTTGCTAGAACACCGCTTAGTGTTCTTCACTAAAAGGTTGCTAGATTCCTCTGCAAAATTTTTGGATTCGCTTTGAATTGCTAGACGAATCTCTCTTTGTCGCTTTGCTCTTGAAAATTCTTCACTCGAAAACAGATAAGTGAAAATGATGACAAAAATCCCATTTAAACAAACTTTCACCTACCATAATAAATGCATCTCCGTTAGGGTGCAAATATACTTTAAAGTCTTCTGCCGATTGACAGGTCACATATATTGGTTAAAGTCTTTACCGATATAAACCGAGGGTTCAAATATTTCACCGATATGCTCCCCTAAGCTTTTCTGAAGCTCAGTTTGCCGGTTCAGAGACTTCCACACTAGGTGCAAAAACCGGTTCATCCTGTGACACTTCTTCAGGTTTCTTTTTCCAAGTTTTATTCATTCCCGCTTGAACGGTTTCAACATCAATCTTTCCTTTTGGAGTGATCGGTATATCATCTGATAGGTTCTTTCTCATTCTGCAGGTTCTGGCAGTGTGTCCCGTTTTGTTGCAATGATAGCATACCATTCCAAGTGTTCTCCATGGTCCATTATTCATGCTACCATTCTTCCTTCTGCATGTTGCAGTAGTGTGACCGCCAGCATGATAGATCAAATAGGTTGCTCTCCAACCATTTGTCGCTTGATAGCCACCTGACCGATGGTCATAGGTATTATACCGGTTGGGATTTCGGTTCACAGAGGGTTCCGGGATAACTCCTTGAGTCCTTGGAGGGTATCTCCCAGTGTTGTGCAAAACAGATCTGCATTCAAATGCTCTATGCCCAAACTTGTTGCATGCATAGCAATTTCCATTGAATCTAGGCTTATTGTTTAGAAAATAAGGAAAATTATTGTAGGTCTTGATTCTACACACATTAGCAGTATGTCCTTCCTTGAGACAATTGAAGCAAACAGGTTTAAACTTTTGCTTACCTTTATCCTTGGATGTTGGTTGCTTCTTTGATGCTTCAACTTTTGTTCCAGAGGTCTCACCTTCCTCATATCCAGAGAAACCAAGTCCAGTGGTATTCTTTACCAGTTTTGCCAATTCAAGCTTTTGCTCTATCTCAGCAGTACTCTGATTGAATTTGGCAAGTATCTCCTTTGACTTAGTAAGTTCCTTGGAAATAGAGGCATTGGATTCCTTCAAGGTTGCATTCTCAGAAATAGCCATGTTTAGTTTACCTTGCATTTCTTCTTTTTCCACTTTACTCTCTTGGAGATGAGTGGTAAGGGCACTGATTTCTTGCTTCAGCTTGGAGATCTCATGATCTTTGTCTTTTACCAGATCTTCAGCTTTCCTTCGGTTCTCAAGCTCTTGACACATTCTGATAGTCAGTCCTTCCAACTCCTTTCTCAAGTTGGCTTTAGATTCATTCAGTTTTTCAACTTCTTCAACTAGGGGATCCATGTCAGCTTCATCAGAAGAGCTATTTTCAGTAAGTTCCATAAATTTCTCAGCATGCTCTCTTCTCTTGGCCAAAGAGGCTTTATACTTGACTTTGAGTTTATCATAAGCTCTCTCAGTCTGAGTGAGACGATGAGTAAGTTCCCTCACAGTGTATTCCCCCATATCTCCTTCCAAGTGGTTAGACTTGTAGAAAGGTTGGCTCTGATACCAATTGATGAATACTAAGAGGGGGGGGGGTGAATTAGTATACCAAAAAATACATAACTCAAACTCTTAAACAGTTTAGCAGATAACTGGTATAACAGATTCACTAATAAACTGATTAAGATAAATGCAAACCAAATAGCAAATAAAGCATTCACCCACAAAAGCACAATCACCATAACACAAGATATTTTGACATGGAAACCCAAATGGGAAAAACCACGGTGAGCAGAAACTCGCAAGTAACTATCTACAGAATAGAAACCAGACCAGTTAAGGTCATACAATGTTCTTCACCAGAACAGATCCTGTTAGGAATCTAGATCTCTGTTAGGAGATAAGTTCTGTTAAAGACTACCTTGCTAAAGGATTTCAAATCCACAGTTGTGAACCACCTTGTTAGAGGATTTACAAAGGCTTTGCTTAGCCTACCCGGTTAAGGGTTTCAGACTTGTCGAAGATGTGAGTAATCAACAAGTGAGTGATCTAGATACTAGCACAGTATGCTTGGTTAGATCCTTGATAGCTCACTGTTAATGCATTTCAGCATTACTTTAGTCTTCAATATCTCCACACTCTAACTCTTCTCATAGACCTAATCTTTTCTGCAAAGATCACACATAACCTTCTCATACATCATACATCTCTCATCTATCCAAACCCTAGACATGATGTCCTTATAAAGGAAACCGATTTCATGTTGGTCCAATAGGATTAAACTACAAGTTCCTAGGTTCAGTGCATCTAGACACATTTGGTAACACGACACAAAATCACCGCCAAAGTGTTGGTGGATGATAACTTATCACAGAAATACCGATTGGTAACTCATCATAGAGTAATACCAGTTCATACAATATACTGATTACCGGTTGTCAAAAATGAAGACTATAAAATGTTAACTACCACTTTGTTCCTTCGTACCGCTTGAGATCCTCGAACCACTTGAGGTCTTCATACCGCTTGAGTTCTCCATACTGCTTGAGGTCTTTAGTCAATTTGTGACCGGTAAACATCTTCTGCAAAACACCGATAGTCTAGAGACTATAATACATAATACCAGTTGGAACAATTACCGATTGAGCATAACTCATACATCAAGAAAGTGTGTGTCCATCAATGACAATCAAAACATCATCAAAATGCCAACAGCATGCTACCGTCGGTAGTACTGCTACCGTACTACCGTCGGTAGCAACTATCAACCTTCCCTACATGCATTTTTTTTAATATATATTTTTTAAAAGGTTCAATAACCTAAAAAAACATTAAATTTTAATAACCTAAAATATTAAATTTCAATACCCCAAAAACCTTAAATTTTATTTTCAATAAAATTTATTTCCAATTAAATTTATTTCCAATACAATTTATTTCTAGGGAGTTTAATTAATACATATTTTCTCCAAAATAATATAATAAAACAATTTTCCCTTACTTTTAATAACCCAATAAATTTAATTAATAATTAAATTTATTTCTATAGTAACTAAATAATTTCACAGAGATGCACAATTATTGATAGAACAACCATGGTCAAATATTGAAACCAAAACCAAACAAGAGAGAATATTTTCTCTGGTATATCCCATTTCTCCCAAATCTTGCAATTTTCATGCACAATAAAATTCTAAGCAAAATTTGTCATATTAACTTTTCCCAATTTTCTCAAATTTTAATCTACAAACACCCAGGAAATAACTTATTTCCATAAACTAGAATTAATCACAGGAATGGATTTTAGCCAAAAATAATGAAATAACCAGAAAGAGGTTTTGGATTTGACAAATATTTTAACACACATCAATCAAAAAGAGGGAAGAGATAAAATATATTCTTTAAAAACAACCAGAAGAGGCCACCCAACCTGTATAGCTTTCCTAGAAGATTCATGTGGAAGAACTCAGTCCTGTACCAGTTATTCAAGCCAATCCTTCTTCCAGCAATCCTTTGATAATTTCTTGTTCAACAAAATATTGCTTCAAAAATAATTTTCTTCCCAAAATCTCTGCCTCCTTCTTGTGTACCAAAAAGAGAAAGATCTATTCTTTTTAACCTAAAATTTTAGGTTGCATATATTTTTCCCAAAAGCCTAATATTTAGTTTTAGTAATAAAAGCAATTTTATTTTATTTTTTAATTCCTAAGAAAGGAATAAATTAACACGCAATAAGAAATAATCATTTTTTTCTTTCTTTTCTCATGCAAATTAATTAATTTTCTAAACAAATAAATTAAAGCAATACTTTAATTCTAATTTATTCTTTTATTCATTTATTTATTTAAATTTCTAGGAAACAATAAATGAAATTAATCTAAGTTATTTTTCACTAAAATTTAAATAAGATATAATTTGAATACAATGCAACTTGCAATCTAAATTAATAATTTCTTGTAATTAGTTAAATTTATAATCTCATGCATAAAATACATAATTCCCCAAAATACCAACTATGAGATAACTCCATAAATTTAATTAATTAATTAAATCCACTAAAACACACAAACTGAGTAAACCCCAAACAAATACTCATAAAAAGATCAAACGACAAAATACAAAGGCTGAACAAACTGACAGGACTTCCAACTGATGATACTCACAAGAGTGTAACTGGGTAAAATAGGGTCAACTACTACCTCCTCCACTTCCATTGGACAAATATAAGGCACACTCAGACTTGTGAAGCCAGGTGGAGATGATACCCCATACCTACCCGATACTTGTACTTGCAATATCCTGCATCACCGAACCACACATGCATATATACAATATAGAAAACACGACATACACACCGATGAAGGAGAATCATGACGTTCCTTGTATCACCGAAGTGAGTGAAAGGAAATCGTCCCCTTGCATCCAATACACTCGCAGATACACAACATATAATTTCACATTGCATAGATAAAATAAAGTGTCAGTACATAGCAATAATCCATAAAATGCCATAAATCACAAGTACTGAAATACTGCAAATAAATTATGCATCTCATGTCCAGATAAAACATGAAATAATGTCATATAAGTTTGAGTAACACATCATGGTAATGTATCCACTAAAAGTAAACAATAATAAAATATGAGTCTAATAAGTTCAAACGAGGAGGGGTACTACACCCCATCATTATGCACTGTGATAACATTAAACCCACAGTTCTGAAAATCGCATACAACAAGAATTAATTTAATGAATTCGAAGGAACGTAAAAAAACACAAACGACATTATTAAATATGATTTATACAAGTATGTATATATATAAAAGAAGATTTCAACCAATCTGATATGGATAACAAAACCATAACACAGGTAGGAAGAACATTACTGAGTCTAATCTCAGATTTAAGAATGACAATTTTCCCTAATATGAAAAGAATCCACCCCTAAATTTCAAATGGAAATCATAAGGAATACAACACAGATAGGAAACACTCAATTTCTTAGTAAGAAAAATATAAAATAAATGTATATATATATTTTGAATACATGATTTAAAACCACAGATATAGAATCACAAAATGCAAGGATAAATTCAAAATCAAGATTTTAATTATTAAAACCCTTTTCCTGAATACCAATTTTTGATCTGGAATAAAATAACAAGAATTATAAAACCCAAATTTTCCCATGATCAAACATATCCATATGTTCTTGATTTGATAAAAAGATAACAGTGAACTGATTTTTAACAGAATAACATGGAATTAAAACATGCACAAATTAAAGGCCAGAAGCCTACCACACAATGCCAATATCCACAGGAGCTTCAACAATCTTCCACACAAAATTTAGAGCAAAACCCCCAAGAAATTTCATAAACAAAATCTCCAAAACCAAGAACAATTTGTAGGAAGTTTTTTTTTCACGACAGAGCTTCCTCTTCCAAAATGCAAGAAAGCCCAATTAAAAACAACTTAAAAAAATTGTAACTCTCAACATGCAGATTCCTCCACATTAAAATTCATTAATTATTTTATTTATTAATTTGTAACTCCCACCCACATGCAAAATATTCTAATTAAATATTAATTCTTTTCTTTAAGATTGATTTTTAAAACAAATAAGAAATAATTTTATTTTTTAATAATTTAATACAAAAGTAATGAAAATACTAAATTGAATATTTATAAATTTTATTCAATTAATCTTTCCAATTTATAAAATAATCTAAGCCCTCAAGTTACTCAATTAAACAAGCCAAATGAAGAAACTATAATTAATTAATCTTTAAAAACACAATTACTCCTTTTGAATTAATTAAATAATTTAAATCTTAAAGTACCACCAATTCCAACTTATTAATTAATTAATCAACTGCATCCCAAATACTAAGAGGGGGTAAAATATTAATCATTTCACAAAATTATTTACTATAAGCAAGAGCAACAATTTACGACAACTCAAAACATGGTAAATTAATAGAGGGTGACGATTGACAAGATTTGATGAACAAGGAACTAGGGTGCCTAACGGGGTTTGATTGATATCTCCTTGTCCACTTTACCATTAGGTTGGAGAGCACGCGTAGACCTGAAAAATTCAGATGGAGTCGATGCTCGGTACCTGCAACTGCATAAACAAACTGTCAAGCATACGCGCGCGTGCGCGCGCACACACACACACATATATATGAACCACAAAATATCATGCCGTGAGTAGAGAATGGAAGTGATGTATCTTGCCCGTAGAGAGTAGTGCGACGCTTTTCCCCCTCACCCAAGCACATCAAACATGTAAGCAGTGTACATCAAGTCAGTATACATCAATAAATATAAAGAAACTCATAAATAAACTAATGAAATATCATGTATGAATACATCTAATAATCACTTCATAAACTACATCATATGTTTCCATCAAAGACAATGCCATTCAAATAATGATCACAACCACATAAACACATTAGAGATAATAAGAAACACAAGATCAAGGTAGATATACATCTATAATGATCTAACACACATACCAAACGAAGATACATCACATAATATCACTATTCTGACCCAACACATAACATGTAACATCATAGTCATAAAGAAATCCTAGAAACATAAACAAGCCTCACATTCCAAAATCAAAATCGACCAATACGAAAATCAGGGTTGAACCAAACAGAGCATAAATCACAAAGTTTGACAAGCCAAAAGAGGGAGGGGCACTACAAACTCTGTCTTACCAACATGCAACCAAACTTATCAAATGTCACATGAAGATCCCAAAATCATGTTCAACTTGGGGGTAAAAGCACAAAATTGTGTCACGTTTCAGAAGCATGAGTGAATTTAAGTAAGTCTAACTAAAAATTAATTATTGTCAAACATATGGTCTATATAGATTCATAATAGCTAAGTTATATATGGGCCACAACTTTTTCAATTGGAAGTTTCTACTAAATATATATTTTATGCCACTTTGGGTCTAATTACCAAAAAAAAATATTGAAAAAACTTGATGTTTCAACAACTCCTACTCTTATAAATATTTTTTTTTTGAAATGTAAAAATACCCTTTTATAGATCTATGAGTGAGCTTTCCAAAATATATATCTTTAAATATTTTAATTTATTTTTATATTTTATTTTTATTGAAAGTAGATCATTAGCACTAAAATATAAGGTCAATTATCTTGTCAAGGAAAAATATTAAAATTTATTTTAAATTTTTTGAAAAAAATATGTAGCAAAGAAAAGAATTTGTCAAGATGATATAATTCTTTTCTAATTTCGATAAATAATTAAGAAAAAAAATGGCGGGAATTGGAAAGACTTATATTTCAACACACGCAACTTTTTAAATTTATTGAAAAATATATATTTATAAAAAATATATCAATGCACTAAAGTTTCAAGTTATCAATATACATAAAAAAATTGAAGAAAAAAAGGTAAAATTTACAAAATAAAGTGTGGTGGCTTGTGTAACTTCAATTTCAGCATTTTATTAGCAACTAAATTATAGTGTTTACTTTATAAAAAACTACATTCAATTTTTTTTTTAATTTTTTGTTAAATTTTACAAACATAAAATAGACAAAAGAATATAAATTTTATTAGTTTACATCATTTCAAAATTCAAGACATATATTTCACTTTCCATTGATTTAATTTAAAAAGTTGAATCAACATTGACCATTTCCTTTATAAAAGTGTGACACAACTTTGTACTTTTACCCTTGGATACTTAAAGTAAGTTTCTTACAACTCTTGAAATATGTAAAATATTATGAAGGGTTTTAACTCTTCCATTTTTGAGACACAGCTTTATCTTTCCCTTACGAACAATCTTCTTATTGTTGTTATCACTGACGAAAACATCTCACCTATCATAAGTAAAAGATGTAGAAAACTATTCTTAATGGGGAGTCATATGGTAGGAGAAACTTGAATGAATAAGCCAAGCATAATTACTAATTAAGTGTTCGCATAAATAAACAAAGAATCAAAATCACTATCATATGAGGACTTTTTGTAAAGCAATTCACACTCTTTTTTCTTATTTCTACATTCTTTCTTCACATACCATCTTTTTTCAAAATTTTAACACTTCACTTTGCTCCTTTTTGAGTGTCTTAGTACATCGTTTTGAATTATTCTTATTGTCATCCTCTTTAGGCTCTTTCTCTTTGGACCTGCCCTACACATACAAGGTATCGTGGGAGCCAAAATTTATGGTCTGTCTTGTCATTTGCTCTATGAAAATTTTAGCTATGAGACTATCAATCTTTGGCTTTAAATTACCATTACTTATAACAATAATTAGATTTTACCAATATTTTGGCAAAAAACAAACAACAAAATACAATTATCCTCGTCTTCTATCTTAAAATCTACTGATGCAAACTAACTTATAATTAAATTGAAAGAATTTAAATGATCTACAATATAATCACCATCCTTTATCTTTAAGGAATATAAACATATTTTAAGAGATAACTTCTTAGACAAACTTTTAGTTTGATAGATTTTTACCTATTCTCTTTCACAACTTGGATGCAATTTCTTTACTAGAGATGTTCAAGAGAACAAAATGTAAAAGACACAATCAAATGATTTTGGATTCCTTCTTTTCCAACTTATTCCAATCTTGATTAGTCATTATAGATGGTTTCATATATTGTGAAAATGGAAACCACTAGTCTTTCTCAATAAGATCTTTCATCTTCAACTTCTACACCTTGTAGCCGGTTCCATTGAAATTATCAATGTCTTGATGAGAAATAATGACCACGACTTCTTAATAAATATGTGAAACGTTCAATACAAAAGCTCCCACTATATCCGAAAAAACCTATAAGACTTAAGAGAAAGGAACCCCTCACTCAACATAACCATTAACTCTAATACCAAACATTGAGAACAAGGTGAACTGAATTGCAATATTAATTTTTAAATATGTTTGTAAATATAAATAAAAGATTAGCCAATATGATAATGTGATTGCACATTCAAAATAAAAGTATAAAACAAGCAATATCAATGATAACACCATATTTATAGGCAAAGTTTTAGCTAAATGCTTGCAATATCAATTGCAAACATCATAAATGATAAAATATTCAAAAAGTATAAATTTTCCTTTTAATAGAAAAGACATTATACTTTTATTAGCCATTTAATGAAACTTCACCTTTCCCACTTGTAACTCAATAAATTTTACTTTTAATAGCCATTTTTCGTTCATATAAATGTTTCACTGTCCTTTCATCTGTCTTGATAAAGTCGGTCCGTTTCACCTCTCTTTACAAGTCAATAATTGTGCTATTGACATTCAAAGTTATGTTTGCTTGCTTTTCCAATGTTAATTTATTTGCAATTTTCCAATATGTGAGGTCTCACATTAACCTTTCAGTTATAATGTCTTCTAAATCATCACAAATGTACATATCCTTTATGCCCCCTTCTTTTACATAGTGATAAATGCCTAAATTTTTTGATGTTATATTTGACTAGGATAAAAAAATCAATTTCCCAATTTATTAAATATACATTGATCCTTGTTGCTAACGTGTGTTAAATTTCACTAATGCTTCCACTATGCCCTAGTCTTGTTGCACAATATATCTACTCTAGCTCATCCTCACAATCAAATGACACTCCATGTAGCTTCAAGGAGATTCTTAATAGGTGTGCCTAGCTTTCCGATGGGGTAGGCTCATAGTATGGATGGGTTACAACCCCTTCTGCATCTTGTTAACCTTTTTTCATGTTGATTCATAGGTTTTGATGCAATTTAATGGCACATGCAATCCCACCCCTCTTCTGGACACTCATCCTCTCCCTCTCTTGGGATGACTACCAATTTGGGTGGCACTTTAGCTTTTTGTGGATCAAAAGTAATTATGGAGATTTGTTTGAGAAGGGATATCTTTGATAGGAAAAACTGTTTAATGGATCATACCCTCATCTACAAATTCACCAAGACTTGGCCAAACTTGTGTGATCTGCATGCATGGATGTTGAATACTAGAAGGAGGGCATGGAGGAATAAGTGTGCATTTACTCATGTTCTAGAGGTTTTTTATCTTCAAAGTCAACTCACTTGAAGATAAGAGGAAACTAATGGAAATGGATTCGTCATTTCTCAATAGAGAATTCTTATGTTTGAAACCTTGGTTTCCATCCTTCCATCCTTGTCTAGATTATTTTTCTACATCTAACTTCTAGGTCCAACTACCATACCTTTAATTGCAATATTGTGAATTGTAGAGCTTGAAATCTATTGGCAATAGCCTTGGGAGTTATCTTCACTCCACGGAGGAAACCATTAATTATATTAGCTCAACTTATGTGTGCCCATGCATTGAAATGGACCTTTTCAAAGGTCTTCTTGTTGAGGTAGATTTGAAAGTGGGTAAAACAAATTGGAGGTAGCCTCTACATTATGTGATATGAAGTGATTTGAGCTCGTCGTTCTCCCAAAAGATGCACCTGTTCAAGAAATCGCTATCATCCTAATTAAGGATTTCGAAAGAGGCTGTTAAACCTTGTCATGAATCTGGAGGGGAGATACTAGACATGTTACAACAATTTCCCCCTTAACATTACCTAGGGAAATTCAAATGTCCATGACCCTTCTTTGCTACCATTTGAAGGGAGTTGAGCTTTTCTCCCAAAAGATGCACCTGTTCAGGGAACCGCTACCATCCTAGTTAAGTTTCTCACAAGAGGTTGTTGACGATGTCATGAATCCCAAGGGGAGACACTGGATGGGTTCCAATAAGAGAATCCCTTTTAGCTATTGGAAATACTTCTTTTCAAATCATACTATTGCACAATGTAAAAAGATAGCTTTTGGGCAGGGTGATATGACCTCAAGAGAAAGTCCCTGGTCGGTGGGGGTGAAACCTCATCATTATATCATTTCCCCTGAGGCCCAAAATGATACTTCAATACCCCATGATATTCCTAAGGCAATAGTAATATTAGATTCACCTCCTATAGTTTTACAAGATCTATCTTCAAGGGCTTTGAATGATTTGATTTAAATGGTGTCAATGCAAGGGATTCTTTAACTTTGATTTTGAATGAAAATTCTATAACAACTTATCTTTCTTATGACTTTATAACATTTCCTGAGTATGTTAATATCTCTTGGGACTTGGGGAAAGATTGTATAGTGATGTTTGATGCCTCCATGGGGACTGGGGTTCACAAGGTTGATGTTGACACCAAAATAATGTAATGTAAATTAGAATTTGGATACTCCACTACAAAAAAAATCAAGATTGGATAGAAGTGAAGAGAAAGAATTCCTCTCAACAAAATCATCTAGTGACACAAAGATCATCCAAGAGAATGAAACTTTTGAATTTCAATATGTCTTTATGCCCACATAATGATGGGTTTGACATGTGTTGCAAAGGCATTGTCTTTGGGAATATTACTCACTTTAGTTTGTATTTTGCACCCCTTATTCATAGGGTATGCACTTTGAAATATTCTTCTTTCTTATTATATGGGGTATGACTCCCTTATGCCTCTTATGAATAAAAAATAGTATACATTGATCCATATTAATAATATTTTTTCAATAATATTATTAAATATTGATTTAACACATTTAAGATTAATGATAACAATACATTATTAATTTTTGCCACAAATTAATTTTAAAATAATATTTTAAAGTCATAATGATCTTATCCCTTCCTCATTGTATAATACAGCTCTAGTAACAAATTATAATACAGTTTTTTAAAATTTTGAATTTAATAATTATCATATTGTTATTATAAATTAAAATTTATTTGATTAAGTTATTATCTACATAGATATTAGATCCTATTAATTTATTATAATTTTAGTAATTGATTAGTCTAATAACAAGGTTGTGGTGTTGTGAAGTTTTTGTCAAATGTTAGTAATCAATGGTGATCTTTGGTATGTAAACAAATGGAAAGCACCACTAGTTCAATCAAATTGAGGTGAGAAATCAAATGTTTGACAATTGTACTATTTTTTTATAAAAAATTTTTTTAGAAGAATTTGTAAAGGACTTTTTAGTTACGTCAATTTTTTTGATACAAAATGGTAAATCTAGGAGAATTAATCCTTTGATTAGGAACAATTAAATATATCACAAATTTATTAAAGAGACTAATATAAATAAAAAATAAAATAGACACTACATTAAAAATGGAATTAAGAACAACAACAACAAGAACATCACAAAGATATTAAAATAATATTTAATTTGGAAAACCCTTACAACTGATATATTTACCCAACAATTAAGTAGTAAATATGTTTGAAAGTGATCTAATTTTTTTTAATGTATAATTAGAAACCTACTTCAAGAGGTTTGTAAGCAACCCAACCACTCTCCTTAACCTAGTAGTAACAAAAACAAATTAATCAAGAATTTAATTTATAGAATTTTTACTTGAGTAAGAGCTCCAAATAGTGATAAAAACCAATGGGAGACATTTGTTTGAGTAGTATTTATGTACCCTTCATGCACTATATGTGGAAAATATTATTTTAGTTGATATTCACTTTCCCCAAGTGTATCATTCTCTTTAAGAAGGTGAATGATGATTTTATACTTCTATGACGATATTTTAGAAAGTCTTTTTAAGTTATTTATGATGCTAATGAAAAATTAATTAGTATAGTATTAAGTCAAGAGACTAAAGTCCAATCACACACTTTTGAGAAATTTATTGATAAGAGGCAAAATACTATTTCTATGACCGATAATTTTATGTATTTATTCAATATTTGTAAAAGTGGATTCAATATGTATGTATGGATATTGGGGATTTTCCCATTGCTTCCATTTTTTCGTTGGACAAATTTCTTTCTAATGGTTATTTTGGAGATTTGTTGTACATAGCTAGGTCTGGTATTATATGCAACAGGTATGAAGACACAATCAAGTTATTGTGTGACATGTCTGAACTAGTTCGTCCGGACATTCTGGTTGGAGCACTTCATTCACTCTTCTCTTTTACGATCAACCTCAGGGAAAAACCTCTCATGATTCTTTCTCTTCTCCAAGTGTTTGGTGATGAAGATGGTGACTTTTCTACAAATGATCTTCAAATGGTGGGAGCTGCTCATTTCTCACAGAGCTCGAGTTTGTGGGCCTAGTTGTGGTCTTGTCATACTCTTTCATGCTGCTCTACCTTCTATATGATCTTTTTGAACAATTGTAATGGGCCTTGTTATATTATCAGCATTGTGTTATTACCAGTCGACCCTCATGTCTATATCAATTTTTTTCTTGTAACTATGGGTTGGTGGGTGGTCTAACTTTTACATTTTGGGTTTGAAATTTCTGGTTGGGACTCATAATTCTCATGTATGTTTTGACTCTCCTGTCATTTAGGATTGAGATTGCATTGTATATCTGTTATTGTTTTGTTGTGCTCTCCTACTACGGGATTGAGCTCTCTTTATAATTTGTTATTTTAATATAATATATAAATTTTAGTGGCTTTGTCACTTTTATCAAAAAAAAAAAGGGTGGAGTCATAATTTGTTGCTTGATAAATTCATGTTGTTTATTAACCAACAAACATTATTTAAAAAAAATAAAATTAATATTGAAATATTGTAGACATGTGACACGAGTAAACTATCTACAAAATTTGAATCTTTGTGGTCAAGCATAGAGTTGGTGAAATGCATAATAATACAAGAACCTTGATCATGGCATCAACATTATTATCCACAGTGATAGTTTAACTAGTGATCATGGATAGAATTAAGGGTTTATATCTCATAACTCTAAATTTTGTGGACAAATCATAGAACTAGGTAGTCTACATCAAAGACCCATATGAAGATTTTTATGTAGGTACTTGTCTGGTAAATGAAAATTGTGTATTTTCTATTTTGTTCAATTCAAATACCTACTCAACAAGGCAACATTGATAGGCTGCTTGGCCAAATGGGTTATGATCTTGAGTGAATTTGATATAGAGTATGTGGACCGCAAGGCTATCAAGGGGAAAGTTATTGCAAATCAGTTGGCTAATGCACCCCTCGCAGGTGACCATCCTCTTGTTTCCAATTTTCCAAATGAAGAGATCTTCATGATCACAATAACACAACCATGGAACCTCTACTTTGATGGCTCATATACTCTAGACATGGGTCGGGGGCAAGCATTCTTTTTATCACACCTCAAGGTGACAGCATCCTGAAGTCATACAGGCTCACTTTCCCATGCACCAATAATATAGAAGAATATGAGGCCTTGATCACATGACTCAGATTGGCTATACAATGGCATCTAGAAGAGCTACATGTATATGGAGATTCTCAGCTAGTCATCTGACAAGTCACCGATGAGTATCAAACTAAGGATGATAAGCTCATGCCATATAAAAGGATGGTGGATAGTTATAAAGAATCATTTACAACTATCACATTTGAGCAAGTACCTAGAGATCAAAATCAAGCTACCGACACAATGGCAACAATTGCATCTCTCCTCGATCTTCCGCAAAATTCAACATGCTACAAGTTCTTGGTAGAACAACTTTGGATCCCCGCTTATGATATCCTCAAAATTGAAATGATATGTTGCCTAGTCGGTTCCGAATCCCCATGGTCCGGGGCATATCAGGTGGCAACTTTAGAAGGAGAACCGCTATCAGATCTGATCAACAACATGCACCTCAAACAGTTTCATACATAAGCTATACAGAGCATTAGGCTCCCTCACATACCAGAAAAACACCAAAACATTCAAAAAAATGTCTTGAAGAAACTACAAAAAAAATCAAAATAGTAAAAACAAATCATTCATCCAAACAGTGAAAACCATTACGGTGGCACCTTGGGTAAGTACGGTGGTGAAAACCTGGAAAATAGGTGCCACTCGTAAAAGCTATGGCTCCATTGTCTTTCAAACTTGTTGCGATCACATCCATTGCATCCATTGATCCATCATTCAAACCATGGCTTGTTATTGATCTGCAATCAGGGTTATTTACTTCACGTATCTTGCATCTCACGTTCATAGCCACATCTAACTGGGGGCAATACTCTTAACCTACTGATGGAAGTGGATTATAAATTACTTGTGATTCATTGAGTTCTTCATTCAAACTTGTCTAGAAATAATACCAAAAACATTCGTAAAAACTCAAAATTCAAAAACATTCAAAACACTCACGAAATCCAAAAAAAACATGATAAAACATAAAAAATCAATCAAAAACATTGCAAAAACATATATTATTCCTTGTACATACACATCGTAACAGACACCAAACAAACATTTTGAGCTACCCAAATGATGATCACTTATCAAATCAATCAATCAATCAAAACATGTACACACAACTGTCTCGACAAGGATGCATCCTTCCTTACAAAAAAAACAAAGACATGGTAACATTTTCTTTGACAAGAATATTTTGTTTAAGCTATCAAGTACTTGGCTGGTTTGTTATTTATTTATTCATATCAGGTTCCTATGCTACTCCGGGATATCCACAAGTGATTAGAGTAGCTGGGATGGCTCCTAATATCTTTTTCTTTGTTTGTTGTCTACGTATTGTTTCAATGAAGTTTTGGGGCATGTACTGATGGTTTCTACGTGGTAAGTTCACTAAGGTACGCGATCTTATGCAAAACCTAGTCATAGATCACTATGGCTTACTGACTACAGCGTATACCTCGACCATCTGCACATGAACCAGAATGGAGAGTCACTTTTCCTTGTCTATAAATGCTTGCTTATATGTACAATGCTCCAACTTGGTTCCCACTACCTTGGCCAATAACGATACTACCATGCTCGATGAGGAAAATAAAGCACTATGAATACTCTATGGAACATCATTTCATCTCATCTATATATATTGAATTTCATTGCATATCACCCATTCATTTGCACATTCATTGTTCATATCCATTGGTCGCATGCAAGAAATTCAGGCTTATACGAGAAAACACCTAATAAGTTTATCTTGGGTACAAAAATCGTTACGGAGTTCTCTGATACATCATCTCACATCTACAAATTCTCACCAACTTACATTCATAAAGAATGTAGACCTGGCATTATCATGTTAGTGACATCAACTGCATTCAGTTCATCATCATTTAGTTGCACTTCAATTCATTTCGATAATCATTTAGGTATATTGATTTATTCGTCACCTTAGGACATTTAACACACCATGTGCATTTAGTATCATTAACTTGCATTTCATTTCAGTACATTTATTATCAAGACAATTCATTCATCCCTTTAGGACATTCATTTTAAAACATTAAAAATGCATTCCTTTCATTATCTTTTTAATTGCATTAAGGTGCAGTTTTTCATCATCCTTTAATTGCATTAAGGTGCAGTTATTCATTCTCCATTAATCGCATTATAGTGCAGTCATCATTATCCCTTAGTTACATGTATTTGCATTATCATTTCATCTTATTTATCACATAGTCACATTTTATTTTAAGTCATTTAGAATCATAACATAAACATTTGTATTCACATTTGTTTATCCATTTAGAATCATAGCATAAACATTTGTATTCACATTTGTTTATCCATTTTAAGTGCATTCATTTAGAATCATAACATAAACATTTGTATTCACATTTGTTTGTCCATTTAAAATGCATTCATTTAGGACCATAAACATTTGCATAAACATTTGATTCATTTAGGTTCATCATAAAAACATACATCATTTACTCATATTAGCATATCATATCATCAACATAAACAAGTATTATCTATCACATACTCATCAATCATTAACTCATCATTTAGTCATGATTACATCATATTTATAACATTACACAAAGCATCATATATCTACTCACCTTCATCCACATGTTAGCACCACATCCATAATATGCATATAGAAGTCATATCATCATCATGAACATATAGAAAGAACATCACCCATAGCATAAACCTAAGCATAAATCTAAGCATCAATCATAATCATCATCCTGCATAAAATCATACATATCATCATATATATGCATATCATATCAATATATGGGATCTCCTCATATATCACATCATATATCATCTCGAGAAAGCATACATGTATCGGAGTACAATGATGTCAAAATATACTGGCTACTAAGAGCCATCCAGAGTACAGTCCGAAATAACAAAGTAACTAGTGCATAAACAACTCTCAAATGGCACTCTGGCTAGATGTTGCACCACCACCACTCCCTACTCCACCACTACCCCTTGCTCCACCCGCACTATCTCGCCATGGAGGACCCATAACACCCCCACTACTCTGTATCCTCTATGACCGCTCTGATCTCACCCTCCGCATTTGAGAGTAGCTCATAGCTCACTGGCTAACTGACACAACCTGCTCATATAACCCTCACCAGTAGTCAATCTCTCCCATGCCCTTTGCATCGCACTCAATATCGTCTCCGTCGGACCCTAAGCTTGTGCTCCCTCCAAAACCCTAACTGTATCCTGCAGCTGGATCACCCTATCAACCGCATCATCTCGCTCTCGCCTCACTACTGTCAACTCTGACTCCCATGCAAACAACTGAATGTCCCTAGCTCCAATCTCTACATCCCTATCGTAGAGTTGTGCTTCTGTTGTTGTAAGTTGAGTTTGCAAAAGTACTATCATGTGCTCCTGTAGGTCTCCCCCTCTTCCACCTATGGCTCCCTCTCCCATCTCCATAGGATCCTCTCCTCCACTTGTGGCTCCCTCTCCCATCTCCCTGGCCTTTGCTCCCTCACCAACATCCCCCCATCCTTCTATAGAAACACCCTGTATCAAAGGACCCTGTGACAGTCGCAACGGTTACCCACCTCTACCTCTTCGTTATAATCTACCCCCTCCACCTCCTCCACCTCCAAATCCACCTCCACCCCCAAATCCCCCACCCCCACCACCTCCCCCTCCTCTTGCTCCACCATAACCTGCCCCACCACCTCCCTCTCCCCCATCTCCTCCTCCTCCACCAGCACCACCTCCTCCTCCTCTCCTCTTCTGTCGTTGCCTCCTCTCATCCTGAAAATATGGTATCAGCTCAGCGGGATCTGAAATGCAGGGAATCAGATGTGCAGTACGATACTGTGTGTACTCCTCTGTCACCCCTACATCCACAATCTCTGGCCTCATCTACCATGGTCTAGCCTATAAGGTCTAGAACTCATCCTAGACCTGATCATATGGTAACACTAGTCCCCATTGGAATATCTCACGTATTGCCCGTGCATACTCACCTGACCCTCTTGGCAATCCCTGCCTCTATCCAAACTGCCTCATCACTCTCCCTGGCACCTATCTCTCTACAAGGTAGGATGTTGGACCAATCAAAAGCCATGCCATAAATACATATGGAAGGGCCTTTGCATCATCATCCCAGGGCTCACACTCGATATATGGCCTCCATATCACTTTATGTAAATCATCTAAATCTCGTCGCCAAAACTCTAACTTCCCCAGGTGGGGCTAGCTCATCATCCCTCCATACATGCATGCATAGGGCTGGTCTATCGCCCTGAATCTCAAGCAGAATGGCCGAGTGACTGGCAGGTGCTCCCACACCTAGACATGTAGCAATGTGATCCCTCTTAGTGATCTCACCTCCCAGTACGCCACCTCGTGTAGCTCCGTGTAAAGATGTACTAGCACACATGGTCCGCAGGCATAGCAGGTCCCCTCAGTCATCATCTGCTCAATCACCTGGCCCCAACCAACGACCAGTCCATGTGAACGTCGATTGGGGCACAGTAAACCCTCGACGATCCCTAATAACATTGTTGGTAAAGGCTCATATGATCGAACCATCCTCAATATATACATCATCCACAAAAAGCCTTTGCACCGTTGTCATCCCTAGTCCTCGGTCATAGGTCACCAGCTCCACTCAAATCGGGATATGCAGTATCTGCCACACATCCTCTAGGGTAATTCTCATCTCTCCCATCGCTAGGTGGAAGGTACATGTCTCGTTGTGCCACCGCTCGGCTAGTGCTATTAGTAGTCCGCGATTCGTCTGAATCATGGGCAGATGCATCATATTGAACAACCTAGTCGCTACAATGCAATCTATCTCGGCCTCCGTCAACTACTCTCGCAACTGCTATGTGGTAGGATGTCACTCCCGCATCTGTAAAACAAGAGGGTCCTCCTACACTCATCAACATCACCATCACCATCAGTTGTTTTATTTCAAACTTTCTTAAGTTTCAACCTAGACTATCAATAGATACTTTGATCAAGTATATTCGGGTCTCATCAGGTAATTGATCATGGCAAACCTAAACTACAATAGGCATTTATCATAATGACCTAGTCTCAACGAGGCTGCTATGATTCAAAACAACTCGTCCATCCATCCACCCAACACAAACATCAAGAGATATTTTTCCTAACATTGAGGCATCTTTTTTTGACAACTGCGCTATTCTATCGACAAAAGTGCTAAAACAACTACACAATCGCGCTAAAACCCAAATGCGCTAAAACCACTACACAACAACGCTATTCCAAAACAAACGCGCTAGAACAAACACACAATCACACAAAAACCACAATAGTGCTATTACTACTACACAAATGCACTAAACCTAGCCATAGCGCTAAAACTAGTAGACAATAGCACCATTGTGGCACAATAGTGCTATTTTAGTAGACAAAAGTGCTAAAACACATTTTTAGCGCTATTGTCTTGATTGGACTTTGATGCTTGCAAAAACATGCTAAAAATACGCAAAACCCAAAATTCAAAATTTGCGTACTGTTGGTTAGTAGTCATTTGGCCGCTGGAATCAACGGATCCGCTCTAGCCAGTGATCTGCTATGGGTACATGCATGCTGATCGTTGTTCACTCCTTCACCAAAAGTCACTGTCAGAGCTCCAAAGTGCCAGGGAGATAGATGCAAATGAGCCTGTTTTGTCCCCTTTCCCCCCCACATATACCCTCCAGCGCTCACCCTAATTCACCCCGATCACCGTTGTGGTCCATGTGAACTTCCAACACTTGTCGTTTCCCCATAGTCACCTTAATTTCTTCCATTCTTTCACCATTATTGCTAATTTCTTCTCTTCCACCTCCCCTCCACTCCAAGAGATCGCTTGATTTTTTGACATTTTTCGGGCCATCTCTCGAGGGAGCATACCACCCACTAAATTAACATTCATGGGGCATATTTATTCACACCTATTTTTCTTTCTTTCAAATGACGCGATAAACTGCACCTATCAAAGAGGGGCAAATGTAGTCACATAAATCTGTCCACTTAATTAAATGACTATTTATTATTTATTTGATTTTTAACCTTCAATAATCAGTTAATTAAATTAATATTTAATTAATCCATCCTCAACCCCTTCTCCAATTAATTAAATAAATTATTCAATTTATTTTAATTAATTCATTTAACCACACTCAAAATCAATTAATTAAATAAAACATATTTATTTAATTTAACCCCCTTTTCTCTTTTAAATAAATAATCAATCATGTATTTAAATCCCTAAACCCCCCCGACTTGCATTCTCCTACAAATGCAAGTTGCACCTATTTTGTTGAAATAAAGTTATTTTATTTTAATTAAAATCCTATTTTCCCTCACCCACCAAACCCACTTGCATCCTAAACCCATTCTAGATTCTTCTAAGCCATTCCTAATTAGCCTAAACCCATCCCATAATTATTGTCACATCCCTAAGCAACTTGAAGTCACTTCTCAAAGCCTCCAAAGTCTTTGAAAAGCATTTAATGCTTTATTTCTCCAACAAGTTAACCCCTAAAGTCTTCCAAACTATTAATGGTTCTTATGTGACCATTTATGGCTCCTACATAACCATTAATGGTTAATTCCACTTTCCCACATGGTTAGAGGCTTTACCTCTAACTCAACCTCCATTTAACTCATGTGTCTCCTCAAGCATTTATTACTTTGACCATGGTTATCCCCACTAACTCTTGCACAAGAGTTTATCCCTTGGACAAAGGCATTATTCATTGGATAAAGGCTTTATTCATTCAACTCAAGGTTAACCTTACCTCCCAAACTAACCTTCATGTCATCTCAAGCATTTATTGCTTCTTCCCTCTCCTCTCAAGCCATCTCATGATGACATTTGTCATCCTGGGATTGGGTTAAAAGCCCTCACATGGATCATAAACCTTTCAATCCTGGCCCTTGTTCAGATTACTCAATCTCAACCATCCATTTCTCTATTTTTCCTATAAATAGAGCCCATTCCTTCATAATCCAGATCCACAAATCGTGTATGCATCTAATCTATAGTGAAATTTAAGAGAGCATTTAGGAGCAAATCATAATCTAATTTACATTGTTATTTTGGTTAAAATCAATATAGCTTAATTACGTGCTTTCTCATATCTAGTTTATTTGCATTTGCATCTTTTTAATCATTTTAAATCTTAAATCTCCATAAGACTTCCATAGCAGTGCAAAAAGTTGAGGGCTACACTCATATGGAACTTGGAGAGGAGAGGAACAAGGGAGGAGTAGCTATAAACATATTGGCTAGCATTTGGAAGAGTGTGGTGTATCTCTTTGGTCTTTGTATGCTTTTCATTACATGTTTGATATCTCTCTTGATATGCTTGCTTAGGATAGTCTTTTGTTTCTGACACTAACACTAACATTTGAAGTGCTCTTGTGTGTGTGTTCCCTAACATCTATCCTATTTTGGAGTGCATCAACATGCATTATATTTTTGCTTTCTATTGTTGTTTCTTATGATTTTGAGGTTGAGAAAATGGATGTGAAAACTACTTTCCTTCATGGTTATTTGGAGGAGGATATTTATATGACACAAGCAGAGCACTATGTGTTGAAAGGTAAAAGAAATCTGATCTATAAATTGAAAAAATCTTTGTATTGCCTCAAATAGAGTCCTAGGATGTGGTACCAGAAATTTGATATGTATGTATTCAGTTTGGGATTTGAGAGTTCTAAATTAGATCATCGTGTCTATTATAAATATGGTGGTGATCATTTCCTATACAATGCATTATATGTTGATGATATGTTATTCATTTGAAATGAAAGATCTTGTTGCAGTGAAATACATTCTTGGAATGGAAATTAGAAGAGATAAAGTAAACAGAAAGCTATGGCTAGGCCAAAGTAAGTATATGAATTTAGTTTTATGGAGGTTCAACATGCAGGATTGTAGACCATTGTGTGTTCCTTTTATAGTTGGAACAAAACTATCTATTTAATATTGTCCTACATCTCCATCAGAGATGGAAGACATGAGCAGAATGCCTTACCAAAGTGCAGTTGGAAGTTTTATGCATGCTATGGTCTATACTAAATCAAACATTGCCCAAGCCGTGGGAGTTCTTTCCAGATATATGTTTAATCCTGGTAGAGTTCATTGGGATGGAGTTAAAAGAGTCTTCAGATATTTGAAGAGTACCTTAGAGTATTCTTTGTGTTATCATGGTAATTTGGTTGGAGATGTGATTTCCCTTGATATTCATGGTTATGTGGATTCGGGCTAGGTAGATGACATTGATAGCAGAAGATCCATCGGTGCTTATGTATTTACTTTATTTGGTGGTGCAATTAGTTGGATGAATAAGCGACAAGATGTGATTGCTTTTTCCACTACAAAAGTAGAGTATATGGTAGCAACTAATGTTTGTAACTAAGCCATTTGGCTTAAGAGACTCTGTTAAGATATTGGAATAAAACAAGGTGCAGTGATAGTTTATCGTGACAGATAAAGTACAATCTGCCTAGCTAAGACCAAACACATTCATGATCAATATCATTATGTTAGAGATATGGTCGAAGATGGTAGGATGAAGCTAGTTAAGGTGGAGACTCTGATGAATGTTGCAGATTCTTTAACTAAGGTTGTGAGCTTAGATAAGTTCAAATGGTTTTCGGAGTCTATGAGCCTCATGACCCCTAGCAATTAATTTATTGTGTTGATACTCCCATTTCTCCTGCAAGGTGTTCGACAAGTAGGAGAATATTGGGAAAATGGTGTCTCAACCTTGCATTTACGTGAGATTACTATTTATAGAAAGTTTTTTTTAAGCATTAAAAGGTGCAAAATTTTCCCCAAAGCTTTGGATTGGCTAGATAAGTATGCTAGTAAATTTTCATCGCAAGATCACAACTAGTTTTGAAGATATTAAAGTTTTCATTTTTGAAGGGTGCGATGAAAGGTTTAAATTTAATTTTGAAGACTTTAGACCCTCTGAAACACCCTAAAAATTGGGCATAATCAGCATAGTGATTACAAGAAGATAGGGAACTTCACGAGATTTCCAATGCATCAAACAGTTCCTCAATCGGACACTCAATTCACAAGTTATGGCCTCCGAAAGTTTGGACTCTTGTAATAGGAAATATAAAATTGCATTGGACACATAAATGAGCTATAAAAGGGAGGAACACGTGGTGATGTTGTTTTTGACATATCATAGGGCATCTAGAATGGAGATAAGGTCGGCTCTACTTTATTGGGTGGTGTTAGCACATGGTTTTGTAATATCATTTGATTATTTCTTGTATTGTATCTCCTATATCTGAGGTGCATGAGATAGAGGTTGTGTGTAAGAGTCTGTTGTCACAAAACCTGAACCCACTTGATGAATAACCTTGATCATCAACCTTGTGCAACATAGAGACAACCTCCCAAGTGTGGGACTTGCAGAAGTGAGGTTGAGTCTCCGGAGAAGGCCGACTTCATCTTCAATTTGATCCAATAGGACCTAATCAAATGATTATGACAGGGAAAAGGAAGAAATAGGGAATGCTTGAAAGAGGGGAAAAGGTTTGCACCTAGATGTAATATGATCTTCTTGTTTGTAACTGCACAAGACATCAATATAATTTCCCCGAGTATGCACAAATTCTATCCCAATTTGTCACCTAAGGAAATGTGAAGGTTAGGATTCTTATGACTAACAAGAGGAACTGCACTTAGTTCACAAATGACATTCAAAAGGGAGAATAACATGGTCACATATAACCTGAGACAACCAAAAAAGGGATGCATTCACATAAGAACGTAAAGACTACACAAATTGTGAAAACTAAAAAAGGCAAGATAAGAAAATTTTATTCATGTAGAGGAAAGGAAAATTTTACAAATCATGAAAACAAGTATTCAGTTGATAAGAAAAGAAAAGAAGATATTTTTGGAAAGATACAAAAATTACCTTTATAGTCGAGGCATAACTCAAAATTGAACCTAGCTGGAAACCCTAACCCTCCTAGGGTTACGTTGCAAAATATCTGCAAGAGGGAAGATAAGATAAGATTGACTAATCTAATGACGTGTTGAATCTCCTCTACAAGTGTCTAATGTCTAGGAGGAAACAAAACTACCTTGTTGATGAAGCAATCCCTACACATAAGCATGGTCGAGTACACTCCTGGGTGAAAAAGTATCATATCCACAATGAAGGAGTATGGATTGCATCTAAGAACAAGCCACATAGTCCAATCAGGTGTAATGGCATTGAAATTTTATAGTTGCATTGAATTCTAATTTGATTTGGGGCACCGATCGAGATCAAAAATTGTCTCGACCACCAAGTTGACAACCACCATTCAGGGAGTATTTAAATCTCAATGACCACCACAAGTTTGAATGCTAGATGTTGATCTAAGATCTCACACAAGATCTCACCATCTGCGTGCTCAAAATATCAACACAAGATTAAGTCACTACCATCTGATGGAGTTCTAAGTGATGATCAATGGTGGAGATTGCGTAAGAGAAGGGTCAGGCCCACTATGATTGAGCATCACCACATTCATGTCACCCGCTACCCCACAAAGCAGAAAGGTTTTTTAGAAAGATTGTGTGTGGAAGAGGGGAGGGTAGCTAACAATCCTCCCACACACCCACAACATAAAAATCCAGCAGTTAGCAGATCATGCAAAGTAGAGGGCAAAGGGAAACCAATTGCCCTGCTAGCTTGCTACACGAAATCTGAAAGCTGAGAAACTATGCGAGGAGGCAAGAGAAATGAGAACAAATCCCACACACTCACAAAATATAATGGTAGAAGTTTAAATCCCATGTGGGGAAGTGGGAAGAAACCAAACCAATAACTCACACGCCTGCGAAACAACATTGAGAGAGCCAAAATAAACTGCAGGGTCATGGGAGCCCAAAACTGACTGCCTACCTAAGGAAAGCAATAAGAAGTGCTCATAGTTTCGTGAAGTGAAAATGAAGGAGAAAATAGAATGTATGGGGAGGCAAGAGGAACAAGCCAAGTTCCCCACTCGCTCACAACACCAAACTAGAGTGGCCAAAAAACCCTACGGGGGCACGGGAGGAAAAGAAAAAGATCACCAGCCGTTGGGACCAAACGCAAAGACCGACATGCAAATGAATTGGAACCCTCTAATTGGTAGCCCTTAAGTGAGTTGAATGACTGACCTGGTCAACTAAAAAATAGAACAAGGAGCCCAAAAAGGATGAAAAGGCGAAAAGGTCCTTCTGCAGATTATCAACAAGGAATGTGCATAACATGTAGGTTATGCAGGTGAATTGAATTTCTCAGATTGGATCTACAACTAAGTTGGTAGAAAAGGGTCAACATTTTGGTGAATTAAAGGGGGCCCTAAGCCTTCTTAGGCCAAGACCAGATGCCTAAAGAGTATCCATTGGGCATAGAGTCACTAAAAGAGAACAAAAAAGGGAACCCTCCCTGCATCTATAAATTTGGCCAATCTGAAGGGACTGACCTATGCACGAGCACTTATGGAAACCAAAAAAACATAAATTACAAATATTCACAATATTTACAAAAGATCTACAAATCCCTTAAGCACATTCTTTGAGATTTATGCCATTGACTGCAATGTGGATGCCTTCACCATTTAGCCTGGCCAAATTGAAAGAATTAGCCTCCTTGCAGCTTGTAATCACATAGGGCCCACTCCATATGGCACCCAATTTTGAGTGTGTACATGGTTTTTCTCTGTCAGCATCCCATTTTAGGACAAAATCTCCAACTTGGAAGGTCTTCAAAATGGATTTCTTTTCAAAGTATCTCTTTACCTATCCTTGATGGAAATTTAAGGTCTGCTTGGCTCTCTCTCTGACCTCTTCAAGATCTATAAGTTCAACATAACTCATTGATAAGGCATCATTTTCCAAGATCTCCAACTGATGTGCTAGGTCTAGAGATGGCAACTCAAGGGATAAGGGAAGCCTTGCTTCCCTTCCATATACTAGCATGAAAGGTGAGTTGCCTAAAGCTCTTTTGGGAGTGATTCTATTAGCCCATAGGGTTGTTCCCAACTTGAGGTTTCATGACCTCTGATTGTCTTCAAGAGTCCTCTTGATGATTCTAATAAGATTTTTGTTGGAGGACTCAGCTAAGCTATTGCCTTGGGGATAATAATTTGATGATTTTTCATAAACACGTCATGCTGAACTGCCCATAGACTGATCTAGGATCCCACAAAGGCCTTATCATTTCCTGATATAATGGTGGAAGGGACTCCAAATCTTTTTGCAATCCCCTCAAGGAATTGAACCACTGAATTTTTAGTTGCATCCTTCAAAGCAACTACATATGTCCACCTTGTGAAATAGTCTGTAGTGGCCAAAATCCACTTGTAGCTTGCACTTGACACTAGATTGATAGGGCCAATAAAATCAAGCCCCCATTGTGAAAAGGGTTGATCAACAGAGACAGGATGAAGGGGCAGGGCTACCAACCTTTGTTTGCCTACAAAGAGTGCACACTCCTTGCACTGCCTGACCCATTTGTGAGCATCACCAAATAAAGAAGGCCAATAATAGCCCGCACTTATGATTTTCATATCTATGGTCCTTGATAAGAAATGTCCACCTAAGGGTCCATTATGAAATTATTTTAGCATCCTATTGGTATGATCTCCCTAGATGCACCTTAGAAAAACACCTTTTAGGTCCCTTTTGAACAAAATCCCATCCACCAAAGCATAGAGGATGGACTACAACCTGAGATTTCTCCTCTTGGTTCTATCAAAGTGAGTAGGATAGCAACCATCACTTAGAAGGGAAATCATATTCTGGGACCAGTCAGCTTGCACATTTTCTTGTTTTTCAGTTTGTTCTTCCTCTTGCAGCAAGAGGGAGACCTCTGAATATTTTCCAAAAGATGAATTGAACTGCTCACAGAGTCCTCTTCCCCTCACTAACCTGATAATTTTGATATCAAATTCATACTCCATGACCTTAGTATTGGCAGCAACAATGAAGGAAAACTGAGAGGGGGGGAATCAATTTTCACTAGATTAAACCAATAAAGCACAATCTCAAATTTCAACCAACTGCAATGAGAATAAAGATAAATACAATAACAACAACACACATAACACCAAGATTTTGACGTGGAAAACCCAGTTAAGGGAAAAACTATGGTGGGAACCTACCCACAATAAGATGATACTCTGTAGTAGTATGTGTAAATATTACAATGGGGAATTCACATGCATTCAAGCACATTTCTTAGAGCTCACTACTCAAAATGAGATGACCCAAAAGGCTCCAACCCTCAGGGAAGGTTCACTACCTTACAATAAGATTTGGACTACAATCCGGATTTCATGAACTGCAAATATAGCATCTGCTAATGCCTGATGACAGTTTCGGTTAAGCACATTTGTCTTCTGTGCAACAATCTCTGCTTAGTACTCCACACCGAAAGATAAATTTGGTTATGCACACATACACCACTCTCTGATAAAGTAGACACAACACCTATATCCAAATTACATGAATCTAACACCTATTTATACAATTCATCAACCTTGACTACAAGGTCGGCCAAAGCCTCAAACCTCAATAACAAAATTACATCACACGATACATATATGAACCACCAAACCAATAAAATGATATAGATGACATAGCATGGACCTAAAACGAATCTCCAAACACACATCACCACTGGAAATCTCGCCAAGATCAACTACAACATGTTACTCCACCAAAAATATTGCATAACATGAAGAATATCACTAGATCAACAAAATTACCAAGAACGTGCACCTGGATCAATGTGGACCATCAAAACAAATAGGACATGATCATGAAACACCAACAAGAATTCTAGAACCATCTGCAATAGCTACACCAACACCACTTATTCAAATCTTCATCAATCAACACGGTAACTCTCAGAAATGCCAATCAACAACAATTCAGACTAGAAAGATAACTTGCAGAGCACCAAATCACAAACCATCTAAAATGAAGATACATATGAACATCCAAAACATTCTCCCAAATCCCCAACCAAAGATATAATCATATTGGAGCTCACCGAATCAAATACCAAACTCTACCAGCCATTGAACAAAAAGACTAAACTGCAAATTGGATCAAATAATATGATCAAGCAAACTTCAGGATCACTAAAAGCAGTAAGGAATGATGTATTCCAGTAGCCAAAACAGATAAACCAAATAGATCAACTCAATGCAATCACTAGAACAACAAACAACTTTCTGCAACACCAGAATACAGGAGTATGTTGACATCAATGACAACATATCCTAGCAGCAACAATATCCAACACTTAGTAATCCATACAACTCTTTTATCACCTATATCCTTATTGAGAAGGAAATCCTTAACACTGGCATGTGGAACCAAAAGTTGAATCCAATTGTTTGAGAGCACGTGCCTAAACTTTTCCAATGCTCTCACCACTGTGCTGACTTTCTTTTCCACATAGTTATTCCTGAGTTCGTAGTCCTTTAGGCCTTCACTGAAAAAAGCTATGGGCTGCTTCAACCCCTCCTGATTTAACTATGTTAGGACAATAGATATACTTGCATCTCCCCCTAATGTATAAAGGATTAAATCCTTCTCATAGTTTGGATTTACTAGGGTAGGAGCTTGAGCAATGGCATGTTTGATCTGATCAAAGCCCTCTTTCCCTTCATTGGTCCATTTGAAAGGCAGATCTTTCTTGAGCATGATGGTGAGAGGTTTGACGAAGGATGCAAGATTTGTAATAAACCTTATAACAAAGTTGATTCTTCCCAAAAAGCTTTGAAGGCCTTTCTTGTGATGTGGAAGTGGAAGAGACAAAATGGCTTCCACTCTCTCTGGGTCTATGGCCAGACCATCTTTGGATACAATGCGTTCAAGTAGTTTGCCCTAATCAGTAGCAAATACACACTTGTTGGGGCTCAAAGATACCACGTTCTTTGCACTTTTTGAATACTTTCTCAAGGTGAGCAAATTGGTTTGATGTATTCTTGGATTATACAGTGATATCATCAAGATATATTAGTACAAATTCTGTTAATACTCCCTTAAAGGCCATATCCATGGCTCTTTGAAAATTTGCACCTAATTTTTTAGTCCAAAGGGAATTTTACAATAGGCATAGGTGCCCCACTTAGTAGTAAATGTAGTCTTAAATTGGTCAGATTATTGGACTAATTTGATTATAACCTGAGTATCCATCCAAGAATGAAAATATTTCTGAGTCACTAACTTTGGCTAGGATTTGTTCCATAGAAAGGAGGGGATAATGATCTTTGAGGGAGGCTTTGTTGAGGTCCCTAAAGTCTACACACAGTCTGATTTCCCCATTCTTCTTCCTAACTGGAATAAGGTTAGCTACCCAAGAAGAATGCTTGATTGGAAAAATAATGCTAGATTCTATAAGCTTGGATAGCTCCTTTCTCATCAAAGGCTCAATTTTGGGGTTTATAGGTCTTTTCTTTTGTCTAATAGGCTTAGCATTAGAATTGAATTATATGGTATGTTGAGACAAGCTAGGGTCAAACCCTTTGAAATAATCATATGTAAAAGAAAACAATATCATTATACTCTTGACAAAGATTGACAAATGTACCTTGATCACTTTGGGAACATACCTTTCCCAAGTTGAGAGCTATTCCATCAAATATAGGGATTGATTTGTAGTCTCCTTTCTTTGCAGCCAGGTTCATTGCTCTCCCTTTCATCTGATCATCAGTGTTGAAGATCCCCTACAAGGTAATTAGTCCCTCAAGAAGTTCATTTGATCTCAGCTGTATAATCCGATCTCCATACTAGTCATGCAACATGCTTTGATTTTTGTGTGAGAACTCTACTGCATCTTGTAGGAAGCTCACAATCTACTGATCAGAATCAAAGACATGCCAGTTTACTTGATTATCAAGCACTATTGGTCTCACTATAAGTCTGATTTGTTGTTTTTTTCTGCTGCAACATGAGATGGAATGCCATGTTGAGCACCAATTGCTACTAATCTATCAACAAGTTTATTCTGATTTCTAGGGACACTATAAATATTGAAGGCCTCAAAGGCTTCAATTAGGTCCCATGTTCTATTCTTGTAGGACTGGAGAAGGTTGTTCTTGGTGGTGCTTTGAGCTCTGAATTGATTTACAACCAACTCATTGTCTCCATGTACCTTCAAAGATTTGGTCCATCTTTTGTGCCATTTGGAAACCCAAAATCAGAGCTTCATACTCAACCACATTGTTAGTGCAACCAAAATGAAGTCTGAAAGAAAAGTAATATTTCTCCCCTCTTGGAGAAATAAGAAGCACACCGACCCCTGCAACATTCTTGTTCCTTGACCCATCAAAGAACATATCCCATAGTCCATGCATGTCATTGTATTCTTTTGAGAGATTGGGGATAGGGTCATCCTCCTCATGGATGCAATATATACCAAGGCTTGTCTCATATATCTCCTTTATGGGATCAAACTGAAATGCATTTTCCCATTCATCAAGTAGGCAATCAGGAACCTCCTCCAACTAAGTTGTAGGCTCTCTTACTAAAATTTCTTCTTTCTCCTCATGGAGAGTATAATTCATATTTTTAGGGCTTGGGGTATAGGGCTCTATATGATCATTGGCAATAGGCTCAGCCCTAATGTTTAATTTGGTACAATATCTTGTCCTAAACAATATGTGAGACCAATCAAAAGATAGGTAGCCACCTATCTTAGGAGTGAATTCCCTAGATAAACAAATGACAAAATAAGAAGGGAGGTCAATCACTGAGATGTCGTGCAACACACTACAACCCAGGAAAGCATGCAAGGTTAGATTTAAATTCTTAATGATCCTAATAGTTTGAAATCATGTGCCATCAAGTTGTACCACCCCTCTTGTTATGGGTTCATACTTGATACCTAGGCGGTTAGCTATTCCCTTAGGCATAACTGAACTACTAGCCCCACTATCTATCGAACAATTATGAAATTTTTTATCTCCTATGACTAATGATAGGTAAAAAGGGGGAGGCTTACTGATTTTCTTTGGATTCTCTGCCTCCAAAGGCTGCACAAAGCTTGTAGAAATTGAAGAGCTGCAACCTTTACTGGTATCCTCTACAATATCCATCCCCTTTAGAGCTCCTTGAAGTAGGTCTCTTTGAGATGGGATAGCAAGAGCATCCCACATAGATACATTGAGGTTGGCCCTCTTCATCTATTCAATAATATCAAAGGGGATGGAAGCCTTAGTAGAGGTCTTGGTAGAAACAAGGTCTAGTTTTGATAAGATAGGAGCCCTAGGTGACTTCCCTTTCCTCACCTTTTGAGTCAAATCCTACTCTTTATTCAGACCAGCCACCTTATCAGGGGTCTTTGGAATTGTAGTCTTCATGGAAACTTGTGGAGTTTGATCTTTTGTGGTAGAAGAAGCACTAGGGTCTATGGCCCTCTTTTTTGATCTTGTATTGTTGGCCACATTGTGCCCACTTGTCTGATTTATTCCACAAAAATAAGCCTCTTGCCAATTCATAAAAGTTGTATCTCCCCGTGGATGACTAGAGCCATCATCAAACTGTTGTTGCCTTGAGGTTGTTGGCTCATTTTGTGCCACTAAGGCTTGAGAGAACTCAATATTTTGGCATGCGGCTTGATTATGTGGTTGATTGCATGGGACACACCAATATTGTTCCTGAGAAAGACTTTTCTCAGTTGGCTTTATAGCTTTTGAGGTACTTACAGTTGAGGGATTCAAGTTATTCAACAGCCTAGCATTTGTCCATTGGTTTTTCCTTTGGGAATTGGATCTCTGTTGTTGATAATTCTGATTTTGGGGTTGATAAGGCCTATTGTTAGCCTACAACAACTATCTCTTGATTGAAACTAGTTCATCCTGAAATCCTTGCATCCATTGGTCCATCCTCTGATCTATTTTTTCCATTGAGGCATACAGTAAGGTCTCTAGCTCCCTAATCTCTGAATATAATGGATTTGGTGTAGGTGTGAGCAAATGGCTTGTTGATGTCATTGGTATTGGTGTTAAAATTGGTTGTTGGGTAGGAGCTTCTAGAAATAAGGGCATTGGAGGCCTAGGAGACAACTTTCCTTCCTGGATTAAGTAATTATTTTCCCTTATGGTAGTATCATATGCCCCTAGAATATTATCTCCTCCCATAGATTGAATCATTGCAACTATGTCATTATTCAAAGCCCTAAGAAAATACAAGAAAGAATGGTTTAATAAAGGCTTTACCAATGAGGGGATTCTATCCCAAGTCTTCTAAAATCTATACTTGAAGTCTCCCATGAACTCATGGGGTGCTCTCTTGGTGGTTGTTAGCTTCTCAACCAGTGAGAAATGGTCACTTTTTTCCTCAAAGTGCTTGCACAATTTCTCCCCTAACTCATCCCAATTATGAATGTAGTTAGGAGCTAGTCTTCTATACCATTGAAGGGTTTTTCCCTTGAATGAGGAGGAAGGAATCCTCACTGCTACGTTGTCTTTAGTGGCATCAAACATAGTGAAAATGTTTGACACATCTTGGATGTGTTCCTCTGGGGAGGTAGATGTCTCTCTTGCAAAATATGGAATAGCCTTCAAGGCTTCTATTGGAATATCATTATTTTGGGCAAGAACTAAAGGGCTACCACCATTAAAAATGACAAATGCATGTGCTCTTGACACTACCGTAGAAAATAGGGGTATGTTGATATGGACAGCAGGGCCTTTAGGTTGTGTTAATCTTAAGAATGGTGGGGTAGAAAGAGACCTTAGGAATGTAGCTGATTATCCTTGAGTTCCCCTAACAAGTGACAATGAACATCTACCCCCTCTTCTTCTAGAACTAGAACTTGAAATCTTAAAGAATTGAAAATTACCTCTAGAAGATGCCCTGGTTTGAATTATTGGCATGAAAGTGGCAACTGGTCATCACCAAGAGTTGAATTTGATCCTCAGAGTCGCCAAGTGTTGAACGTGATTGCTTCCAAAGGAAAATTTTCTAAGAGCAGCACTGAATCCTTAGCATGAATGTTGAAATGGAGTCTCATCGGACGTGCCAAAAACTATTGTCACAAAAGCTGAACCTTCTTGATGAACAACCTTGATAATCAACCTTGTGCAATGTGGAAACAACCTCCCAAGTGTGGGACTTGTAGAAGTGAGGTTGAGTCTCCAGAGAAGGCCGACTTCCTCTTCAATTTGATACAATAGGACCTAATCTAATGATTTTGATAGGAAAAAGGGAGAAAGAGGGGAAACGGTTTGCACCTAGATGGAATATGATCTTACTGCCTGTAACTGCACAAGAAATCAATGGAATTGCCCAAAGTATGCACAAATTATATCCCAATCTGTCACCTAAGGAAATGTGAAGGTTAGGATTCTTGTGAATAATAAGAGGAACTCTACTTAGTTCACAAATGATATTCAAAAGGGAGAATAACACAGTCGCATATAACCTAAGACAACCAAAAAATGGATGCATTCACACAAGAAGGTAAAGACTACACAAATTGTGAAAACTAAAAAAGGCAAGATAAGCAAATTTAATTCATGTAGAGGCAAGGCAAATTTTACAAATCACGAAAACAAGAATTCAATTGATAAGAAAAGTAAAGAATATCCTTTTGGAAAGATACAAAAATTGCCTTTATAGTTGAGGCATAACTCAAGAACGAACCTAGCTAGAAACCCTAACCCTCCTAGGGTTAGGTTACAAAAATCTGCAAGAGGGAAGATAAGATCAGATTGACTAATTTGATGGTGTGTTGAATCTCCTCTGCAAGTGTCTAATGTCTGGTAGGAAACAAAATGAACCTACTGATGAAGCAACCCTTGCACATAAGCATGGTCAAGTACACTCCTAGGTGAAAAAGTCTCTTATCCACAATGAATGAGCATCGATTGCATCTAAGAACGAGCCACAAAGTCCAATCTAGCATAACGGTATTTAAATATGGTAGTTACATTGAATTCTGATTGGATTTGGGGCACCGACTGAGCTCAAAAACTATCTTGACCACCGAGTTGACAACCACCATTCAAGAAGCATTTAAATCTCAATGGTCACCGCAAGTTTGAATGCCACCCATCAATCTGAGATCTTGCGTGAGATATCACTATATGCGTGCTCAAAAGCTTAATGCAGGATTAAGTCGCCACTATCCGATGGAGTTCCAAGTGATGATCAATGGTGGAGATTACATCAAAGAAGGGTCAGGCCAACCATGATTGGGCATCAGTACATTCATGTTGCTCGCTATCCCGCAAAGAAGAAAGGTTTTTTTAGAAAGACCATGTGGGGAAGTGATGAGGATAGCTAACAAGCCTCCCGTACACTCGCAACATAAAACTCCAATGGTCGGAAGATCATGTGGAGTACTAGGCGAAGGGAAACCAACTGCCTCACTAGACACGAAAGCCAGAAACCGAGAAACCATGCACGGAGGTGGGAGAAAGGAGAATAGTTCCCACAAACCTGCAAAATAGAATGGTAGCAGCTGAAAGCCCATGCGGGGAAGCAGGAAGAAACCAAACCAACAACCCGCACACCTGCCAAACAACGTTGAGAGAGCCAAAATAAACTGTGGAGCCATAGGAGCAAAAAGTTGACTGCTCGCGTAGGGAAAGCAATAACAAGTTCCGGCAAGCCGGTGAAGTGAAACTGAAGGAGTAAATGGAATGTGTGGGGAGGCAAGAGGAACAAGCCAAGTTCCCCGCTCACCCGCAACACCAAACTGGAGCAACCAAAAAACCTTGCGAGGGTGCGAGAGGAAAAGAAAAACATCGCCAACTGGTGGGAACAAATGCAAAGACCGACCCGTGGATGAATTGGAATCCTCCAGCGGGTAGTCATTAAGTGAGTTGACCGGCTGATCGGATCAACTCAAAAATAGAACAAGGAATCCAAAAGGATGAATAGGTAAAAAATTCCTTCTATAAATTATCAACGAGGAATGTGCATAACATGAAGGTTATGGAGGTGCGCATAACACGCAAGTTATGTAAGTGCATTGAATTTCTGAGATTGGATCTGCAACTAAGTTGGCAGAAAAAGGTCAATAGAGTCTTATGGCTATTGAATTACCTCTGAGTCTTTGATTAGTAGTACTCTTGTGAAGAGCTTGCTTTGCAAGTATATTGTAATCTATTATTGATTGTTGAATAATATATTGAGCTACTTTTGGAGTGTGGGGTTTTTCTCCCAAAAGGGTTTTACCCACATAAATCACTATGTTGTTGTGTTGTGGTATGCATGATATTATGTTTATTTATGTTAAGTTTATGTAAGTGTTGTAACAATTTGTAAAAGTTTTGCATTACCCTTCTCTCAAGGTTAGCGTAGGAATTTGTTTCGCTAGTTAACTTCCTTACAGTTAAATGGCCAGCTCAAATTAGAGGGTAGGTATTGAAAATATTAGAGAGTTGGTTAAAGATAAATTAAGAGATGAATGACAAGTGTTATGGAGGGAAAAAGCTAATGAATTAATTAAATAAATAAGGATTTATTTAAATAATAGAAGAGGTGGGACCAATTAAAGAAATAAAATATTTATTTAGTTTAGGGAAAGGATAATTTAAATAGTCTAGAAGAAAATTAGTGAATTAATTAAATAAATAGAATATTTATTTAATTAGACTAGGACAATTTTAGGTGTCTACATATAATAAGTTCAAAGCCTAGAGGATTGGTCCTTGCAAAGTTTCATATCGAAAGTCATAAAATATGCATGAAATTAAGCTATCTCAAGGGATGGGTATCTCGTTAATTGTTAATTATCCCTTAATAGATAAGTATTTTGATGGGTATGTGAGTTGTTGTTTATTCATTGTAACTTAACATAATAATACAATTAAAATCTTAATATTAAAATATTTAATAATTTAAAATAAATATAATATTTTATTATACAATATTAAATCTATGTAATATAATAATATAATCTAAAATGTTAGATTAGGGTTTAAAATATTAATAAAATAGATACAAATATATCAAATAAAACTATAATAAAATATCTATATATATAAAAAAATGAGGTAAGTACTGCCAAGGGGGTAACTCTCATTATATAAGATCCAAAAAAAAATCATTAAATGCATTCCCTTTCCACTAGGAGTGCAACACCAAAATAACACAAAGTTTTCCTGACACGTGACCCTACTTGAATAACATAAAATTAAGCATTACACTACAATAGAACCAATAATCATCCACATTTGGGTATGAACCTTTACACATACTCTCAAAGATGATCCTCATACTTGCAAATCTTAATGCCATTAGATGCTTAGGTCTAGAAGGAGGTGATTCTTCCTCTTAACTTTCATCCATTATTGATTAGGTGTGTGAGAGATATTCTATTCATTTCCATTTACCATCTTTGTAGATTCTCCAAAATTTAACCCAATTGAAGCCACTAATGACTCAGATTGTTGCAGATCTAATTTCAATATTGAGTCTACTTTTAGTAAAGAATCAAATTTCACAATTGATGATAAAGACGCACCAACCATGCCCAAATCATCCTTAGGCTTACTCCCAAAATCAGGGACAAGCAGATAAATACATAGGATCTACTTCCTGTATAACTTACATGAAGAAGATGAATCATCTATCCCTATGGGTGCAACAATATAGTGGTTTGATTCAACCCCAATCCACCAAGTGGGTTGATTAGGAATGACCTTATTTTGATCAATTCCTTGCTTCTTGTTATACATGGATGTGATATGGGTAGTTGAGAAACATTTTCTATATCTAAAAACTATCTCTTCATAATTTATAGGTTGTCTCTAGCATCACTTTCCTACCTTCAAAGAGATTTCAATAAGAAGACCTTTGGACAAATCAAATTCAACACATAAATGAGCACAAGTAGAGTTTTCATAATTGATGGTCTCTTTTGAAATGATGTGATACTTACCAATCCCATTGTCAATAGCCTTCAAACATGTAATTTCCCAAAAATGTAGAGGGAAGTAGGACAATCTTACGCACAAAAAGGATAAAGAAAACTTCTCAGAAACACCTCCAAGAAGCACCCTTTTGTGTTGATTTTGGTGCACCTGAGCATGGAGAAGCAAGGCCAAAGGGGGAAGAGGGCACAAAAGTAGACAAAGAAAAGAAAAACTTCATCTTTTAATTCAACATTTGTTTTTGTAAAACATCTATATAATTATTAGTAATAATAAAATAATAATATTATATTAGAATATCTATTAACTATAAAATATATAGAGCATAATAAATAATATTGTTTGAATATTAAATATTACAATAAATATATAAATTTATTATAATATTAAATAATATAAATCATAATAAATTTATGTAGTTATTATTATTAAAATAATAATTATTAGAGTTGTCGAAATAAAATAATTTATAAATACCTATTCAATGCAAGGGTTACTAGCAATGGCGATTAATGGGTAATATGTTTCGCAATGGCTTGGCTCAATGGATGGTCTAGCTATGAATAGGTTGCCCACCCGTTGAACCAAACTATAATTGTTACTAAGGGGGCACACGTGAAACCTTCCCTTGAAATTGTTTGTTCTTAATGCTCCTCTTCCTTACTCATTACTTCCCTACTCTAAAATGGGGTGGTTTCTATTCTCCATTCCATTTGGTGTCTCTTTTTTTTCAGAACATAAAGACCTCCTCATGAACATCTGGGATCTACCCTAAAAAAAACTACATAGCATTGGTAACTAGCAAACTATTAAAATATATATTAAACAATTACATTTGTAATAATATATTTGTAATATTTATTAAATATTAAATATATATTAAAGATGTATATTTATATTATATATATTAAATAATATAAATAATGCATATATTAACAATAAATATATATTAAAGATGTATATTTATATTATATATATTAAATAATATAAATAATGCATATATTAACAATAAATATATAAAAATTATCCAAAAGGGTTCTTTGTGGTATCTAGAGGCCTGAGGTAAGGGTTCTTATCTCCCCATTTCTATTTATAGTGATGGTTGAAGCCTTCAGAAGAGTCATTGGGGGGTGTTGTATTTTTGTTACATTGAGGGCATCCAAGTGACAAGTAGTGTCCCTATAGTCTCTCATCAATAATTTGTAGATGACACAATACTCTTTAGGGTTGCTAAAAGAAGTGAAGCCTCCAACTTGAAGGAAATATTAGACTCATATTCTAAAGCTTCAAGATAGGAGGTAAGTGAAGCAAAAATAGAGATAGTTTGTTAGATACTTGATCAGTCCCAAAGACACTGAGAAGGGGGGGGGGGTGTTGAATCAGTGTCTTTGGGACTGATCAAGTATCTAACAATTGCTATCAGAGCCTAGTCCTCTATTTGCAGAAGCCTACTAGCTTGAGGAAGATTATGAAACCGGTACCGATGGAAAGTTTGAGACAACAGTTGGAAGGAGATCTTGAAGATTTTGATGCAAAAAACATTGAAGAATATCAAAATGGAAGATGAACTTAGAACTGCTCAAGAATTCATCAAAGCACTTCAAGATAACCTAGTTATAACAATGCATAAGAGAAAATAATTAAATGTGCAATTGCAAAATCAAGATGATGAAGAAAAGGAAACTCTCAGAGATATTGTAGAGAAATTGAGACAAGAGAATAGTAACATGAAGAATGAGATGCAAGATTTAACCATGAGATTATGCAAGGATATTGAAGATAGAAAGAGGAATGAAGAAGATTTGGCCAGAAGACTTAATGAAAGATCAGATGAATCTCTAAGGCTTAGTTATGAAAATGATATGCTTAAAACATATTTAATTCACATGCAGCATGACAAAGAAGATCTTATGAGACAAGTTAGCACTTTGGAAGGAGAGTTGGTCACTAAAAATGAATGCAAAGACAAATTCAAGAAGAGTTCAGATAATCTTGATGATATGTTGAAAAGTCAGAAACCTGATGGAGAAACAGTTGGACTTGGATTTGAACATGGAGAAATTTCTGGGACTGCAAACAATCATGATCACAGCAAACTGGTAAGGCAACCTAATGCTTATAAATTCAATGGGAAATGTTTTAATTGCAACAAATTTGGTCATAGAGAAAATTAGTACAAATTTTGGAATAATCAGAATATAAACTTACCCACTGATCAATGTTCCAAATCCAATAAAAATGGTCATAACTCAAACAATTGCAGAATGAATGTGAAATGCTATGTTTGTGGTAGATTTGGACATTTATCTAACTAATGCAGAACTCAAACCAGTCAAGGTTATGGAAAAGCTATTCAGAGAAACAATGTAACTTGTTATGCATGTAACAAGATTGGGCATATTGCAAAAAAATTTAGAAGTAAGACTGTACCGGCAAACATTAAAGGATCTAATGACAAAGGAAAAGAAAAGGTGATTGAAATCAAGAAAGAATTTTCTAAACAATGGATTAGGAAGAGAGATCAGAGAATTGATGAATCTGTCTCTGCACTGACAGAACAAGGTAATCCTGCACCGTCAGGAGATTCTTCATCTAACTAAGGAATAATCCTTAGGGGTAAGACAACAAATTGAAAATCATGCATTTACCCTCAGTTGGTGGTAAGAAGTTATAATTCTTCTTTACCGACAGATATGTGGCGTTTTCACTTCACCGGCGAAGCATTTATTGTAGTTGTAAGTTAATTTTTGGTTATAAAGGCACTGTAACTTCTCATTTCCACTCACCAAGAATCCAAGCATTCAAGAGAGCGAAATTGAGCAAAGGCATTCTAAAGGTGAAGCAGCAAAGGTCTTTCAGAGCATTCAAGGATTTCTTAGCCGAAAGGTATTTATCTTACGCAATGGCATCTTCATCTTTTGTCCCTGAATTCATAACAAACCCTACCATTGTGGAGAACATAAAATGACCTAGACCCATTTTCAAAATCATTCCTAAGATAGCAAAACTGGATGACTCCATTGGTGCATTTTCTAGAATCTTGAAGGGAGTTGCGTTTGCTAAAGACCTTAGGGCATACATACATTGTAACATGGAGAGTTTAGGGTCCGAAGATTTGAAGAACATGTGCATGAATGTTATCACTGACAAGAATGAGGTAGTGAAACCGGAACACAAGGTAGTTGAGGATTTAGGTTTCATTGATATCCTCCATATGCCATAATTTTCAGATGCAACCATCCGCTATGTTTTTAGAAGGGTTCATGGTGAATTTATGTGGTTGGACTTAGTTTTTAAGATTACTAAGGAAGCTATAAGGGCTATTATTGGTTTACCATCCACCGGCACTAGGCCTGACAAGAAGAAGAAAATCCCAAACAAAGAGTTTATGAGCTTAACCGGAGCTACATTTGACAACAAGTCACTTAGGGTCAATGATATAAAGGATAATAATGTTAAATTTGCAAGTATGGTCATTGGTTATAAAGTTGCTCATACTAATAGGTTGAATTTTGTATCTAGTTCCTGCATTCATAGTGCTCATGAGATGATATTAAATAATCCTAAAATTGACATCTGTGAATGGTTAAAGGATGAACTATTAGACAATTTGCACAAAATCAAAGGTGATAAGAAAGGAACATTTAAATTTGGAAGTCTGATTGTGTTTTTAATGCTTTACTTTTCAAAAGAGATTCTCGGTATAGGACTTAAGGATTTTGCCTATGATATTTCTGTTGGAAAATAGATAAAGGAGGCAATTACCAGTATGGGATCTGATGGTGATGAGTTGGTGAAAGACTATTTCAAGAATTTCCAATCTAAAATGAGACAAAGGGAAAGGATTCCCCAAACCATTGTGGATAAATATGATAAACAAATATGCTTTGTAGTGAAAAGAGATGAAATTTGGATGGAGGCAGTTAGACCCAAAACTGTCTGGATTACTGAAATGGGATATGAGGTGGATTCTCACATCTTAGATTCATATGCTAGAATACTCTTAGATGTTCCATCGGAACCAATAGAGGAAATTTTTGGAAATGCAGAAACAATTGAGAAGGAAGTAGACATGCAAAAGCAAAGGAAGAAAAGAGAGAAACTAATGAAAGATGCTTCTAAGTTGGTAAAGGATGTTAAAGAAGGATTGATGAATCTTGGCAGTATTGCTGCTAGTGTGAAAGAAAGTCAATCAGAGTAGAAACTGGTAGCTCACATTTCCCCTATGGCTACTTCATCTGATTCTGACACTGACCAGGCAGCCAAATTCAAGAGAGTGCACAGGAAGAAAAGAAAACCCTCACCGGCACTTGCTTCATCTCCCAAGAAGTCAAGGACACAGAGAAAGAAACAACAAGTTGTAAGAGAGTCCAGTGGTCCTAAGAAGAAAGTGACTCCAAAGAAGAAATTTGAACCTAAGGCAACGGATACTCTTTCACCGGAAGAGTTGATCAATGAAATCACTCAAGATGGTAACCTTGGTAATGTGAATAAATTTTATCATTCTTTCAATGATTCAGATAAGGAAACCATAGAAGAAAGTATTATTTTATACCTAGATATATACAAGAAAGTTCTCATAGAGGTCATAGATGTTTTGCCAAATGATTTATACTTAATATTAGAGGCTAAGAGAATGTCCATCATGGAGCTTGACAAGAAATTAAAGGTAGAAGCTCTATTAGTTGTGCATCCTGTTAATTCCAAGTAGGAAATTGATGATCTAATATCTGAGGCAAATAGAACTATTTTTGTAAGTGGTCACCAGCAAGTTAGTCTTATGGATGGCAGAGTTAAAGAAATAGCAAATGAAACAACAGATAAGTGGGATATATTTTTTGTTGAGAGAGAGAAGAAAGAAGAGAAGGACAAACAAAAAGTAGATATGTCTTTAGCTAAGGTATATCATAAAGTTGATAAAGGGAAAGGGAAAATTGGAAGTGCACCTAATATCATGGTCAAGGATAACCTTCCTCCACCAGCATAGGACACCCCACTAATAACTGTAGAGGCACCAGCACAAACTAATAGTCAACCTGAAGAGAAGGCAAAGGAAATGACAAAAGATGACATTAATCTGGAGTCAGGCATTCTCTTTACTATGAATGTGGACACTCTGGACTTTAACATTGTCATGGATAAGGAATCAGTTGAAGTTAAGAAAATAGAAACCATCCCTGATGATACTCAACTTAATATTGAGATACCGATAGAAGCAGAAGCAGAAACAGGAACCAGAACTGGAACAGGGCATGAACAGAGTATATCTGAACCAACAGTCAGCAAGGCAAACAGTAAGGATGATAGTAAGGATGAAAATAAGATTGAAAAAAATAGTGAGAATAAGGATGAAATAGTGAATAAAGAGGCTAATGATGGAAGCAAGATAGCAGAAGTGGTTAAGGTTAATGTGCAGACATCTGGAGAAGATAAGAAACCAACTACAGAACCTAGCACTCCGCCTAGCACTTCCACTATGGATGATAGATCAAAGAATGTTACAGATGTACTTTTAGATTCAATAAAGAAGATTATAGAATGCAATACCTTAGCATTTAAGGCCATTGATGATACTTTACCAATTTTGCAAATGATTGCACCGACATGTAAAGTTGATCATATTGATGGATCTTTAGGTAAATTAGACACATTATCCAAATTCATTGCTTCTAACATTCAAATTGTGGATAAATTAAATGAAGAGACCATTAAGGAAAGGGTGAATGAGGAGAAAGATGAATTCTTTGACAAGACAATTATAGACTGTATAAGGTAGATTGATTCTTTGTTACCAGCACTAAATTCCACCATTCTAGAATACAAAGAGTTGTACAGAGAAGCATGTAAGCCTCACCATCTAGCCGAGGATATTGATAAGGAAATAAGAAAAACACAAAAGGAAATTGATAATATAGCTGATAATATGATTGGTTCTTCGGAACTTACTTGAGTTTTGGATTAGGAAATGGCAATCTATGAAGAGAAGATTGAGAAATTGGAAAGGGGGAAAGAAAGGCTAAGGATGAAAACCCGAGAGTTGAAGAACAAACTTGGCCCTATATTGGACAACTTATTAACACACCAGAATGAGTTGTCTAAGGCATCTATTCAAGGCAACAAAACACTAGAGCAAAAGATGCATTATTTGACCGGGATGATCCAACAAACAGAGACCATAATTTATGATAGTACTAAGTTTTTTTCAGGGCTTAACTTAGTTTTGGCAGACATTTTTTAGATTGTACATAACCGGTTACAGGTTTCTAGGTAAATTTTGAATTCTTTGATTCTTTTGACATCCTTTGTCATTGATGCCAAAGGGGGAGTAGTGGTGTATGAGAAAAATGTACAGAAGAAGATCATTTGCTTAGGGGGAGCACACTTAATTTTTGGACTTCAAATTTTGGATCAGTTTTTGGATTTTTCTCATGAGTGTTGCCATCAATGCCAAAGGGGGAGATTGTTGGCATTATACACTCAGATGAGAATAGTTGATGTTGTTATTGATGGCAACCAACTGGTAACATGGTTCATAGGTTACACCAGCAACAAACATCATTTATCGGCATCGGCAGCCACTACAAGTTTATTCACACCGGCATCCAGTCTACACCGACACTCTAAGCCGACATGGAAATAATATTGTTTTGTATTGTAATTATATTTTATAGCCGACATGATGTATTGTAAAGACTCATTTATGTATGAGATCTTGTAGGTCATTTTGAAAGGTAATTAGGTATGTATGTAAGTGAATAACTGTATATGCATTTTGATGTAATTATCCTATGAGTGAATAAGAGCATAGTAGAGCGAAGCAAGGTTTATGGAAGAGGTATTTGACAGAGCTTAAACCGGTACTGAATCCAGCATTGCATATGCTATTTTGAGTAGTACATTATCATTGGATTTAACCATCCAATTGTAGTCAGTGGGACTCCTTTTTGTGATTGAACAATGAGCTCTAGGCTGTTGGCCTTCCTGCATTTGCAGGCCCTTATTGTATAAGTAATATTTATTCATATTGGCCAGTGAGTAAATATTGTGGGTCACAAATCCCACTGAGGTTTTTCCCCTACTAGGTTTCGTCGCCAAAAATATCTGTGCTATGGTGTGCATTGATGGTTATACTTTTGTTTTTCTTTACAACATTATTATTTTCTTACCAGTATATTAATTTGGGTTATAAAGTTGCAAACAAGTTTAAATATTTTATTTATTGGTTAGACACTGATTCCTTCTTGAATATTACATGGAAAGGAGATGGGAATGGATTCCTTCTTGAACAAGGTAGAGGCAGCTATAGTGGAAGTGGTCAACAAAATACTTGCTATTCAAATTAATATGAACTCCATTTTTACAAACTGGGATGTTTAAATTCAAATGGCATGACTTACATATTCCCCTGATTGTTGGTCCTAAGGGCAAGGAAGAAATAAACTTAAGGGATCAAGCGATATAGATCCCTCATTTAGGATTGTATAAGTTGAAATTATTTGATGAGGCCACCAAGGGCAATTTGGATCCATCAGTAGCAAGATGCATTGTGAGAAAGTGGGATGGGGTGACAATTTATAGGTCTGCTCTGTCGCTGCCAGTAGGAATAAATAATGTAGTAGAATTCTTAGCATTGATTCATGACCTTAGGATTTGTAGGGAGATTGAGATAAAGAAAATATAAATTGAAGGTGACTCCTCATTAGTCATTAACACTATCAAGAAAAGTAGTACTCTAAATCGAAGCTATAGGATCTACTAGAGGTGGTATCAGGTTTTATAGAACAATTTGAATTTCACACAACCAACCATGTATATAGGGAGGAAAACAAATGAGGCGGACTTATTGGTAAATGATGTTGTGGATGGTAAGGAATATTGCCTTCTTAAAATTGTTGAGGGTAGGAAATATGGTTCAGAGAGAATCCATGTTGTTGTTTGAGTGAATCTCTAGTTACTTGTCCAACTAGGAGTTGGAGTTTTTTGGTGTCTATTGGAAAGTTTGTGCTAAGTTCATTTATAGTAGGTCATACTATTTGAGGACATAAGAGGCAATAAGAGCCTCAGTTGTTCTTAATGGTACCAGAAGGAAAGAATGCAACATTGGGAATGTAATCATATAGAGAATGTAAAGAAACAATTACCTTGAGCCATAAATTCTCATGCATCTAGTCATTTTATTTGAATAGAGGAATTCATGGACCTAGGGAGGCTTTTATGAGCATGAATACCGAGGGGGTGTCCTCCTTTTGAGGCCTTTTGAGCCAGTCAATGTCTTTTGGGCGTCTTTGTGGGGTTTGTAGAGCCTCCACTTTGAATTTTGATTGTGAAGTCTTTTTTATTGTTGAAAGACAAACAATTTTATTACAGATTTTTCAAAATTAGAAATTGACATATTTATTAACAAAAGCCAACATAAATGTACTTAGTATTCTTGTAATTTTTATTTTGTATATAATCAAACAAGAATTCCAATATTTTTTAAAACAAACCAATTCAAATTCTATACAATACATAAATGAGTTGCAAATTTATGATTAATTTCTGATATTTCTTTAAAGTAATATAGATCTCAATGAAAATCCAAAATGATTTTTCTTTAAAATAATATATATCTCAATGAAAATCCAAAATAACAAATCTTTTGAAAATCCAAAATAACAAATCTCTTACATAAACAAAAAGTAATTTCAAAATTAAAAAAAATCAAAATCAAAAGTAGTTTAAATCTATTCACAAATGGAAAATACAGCACAATGTATTTTTTCTTAAAAATAGGAAAAGACAAATAAAATTGGTTTATGACCATTAAGGATATAGTTTGAAAAGAAAATGGTTTAATGACTTGGAATTTGTAGCATAAAATAGCCATTCAATCTGAATATATGAGAATATAGAAATCACATAAACTAATATAAATGACTTCTTCCTTTCTATGCAGGCATTATGTACAAATTAGGCACAGGCTAATCTCTATACAAAATGGTATTTCAAAAAAAATTAGTAAAATATTAAAAAAAATTATCAGATTTTTTAAGTTTAACAGAAATGAAGGACATAAAAATTTAACTCTTGAAAATTTCACAGAAATCTGTTATGTTTTGCCATTTTTACATTCCACCTACCTATGGTATTTTCCTTTTTGAACGTACACTTCTCCTATTAGCTTCCTTAATTGCACCATCTGGGGAGTTCAACAATCTGTTCTGCCATTCCACACAAGGAACACAAAACCAGTTTCCCTCTGGAGGAGGTTGCACACATTGGGTATGATAGCAGTCACTGCAACCACTACAAAGAATAGTTGGAGCATTATTCTCAAGCAGAAAACATTCTCTACACAGACATGAAGGGCAGTACCATGTTACACCAGGCAACGGAGCAGAACCCAATGGAGGTTTCATACATCTTGTATGGTAATACTTGAAGCCACAATTCTTATTACTGCACTGTATAAGTTGGTCGTCTTCTCTTTCACCAACTGTGCAAATGCAACACACATATTCTTCACTATCGCCACTGCTCTCTTCGTTCTCATTGAGTGTGTGTTGAGAAAGGTTATCAGCATGGAGGATTATCCTCTCCCCACTTTCTCTTACACTGTTACAGAGCTCTTGCAGATCTGCATTGAGTTGAGGAGGAGAAAGAGCATAAGACCCACAGTTGATTCTGTCTTGTATTTTTCTCATTCCCTCTTCAATTGCACCTGATTCCCACAATCGGGCAAATGCTTCTGTTGATGCAATCTCCTGCAACGCTTTTCCAAAGCTCTCCTCCATTTCTAGACGTGGAGATTTGAGTGTTTCTTTGCCTCTCTGTCTCTTATCTCTGTGACTGCTTGTATCCTTCTCTTTCTCCATAGTCGTCCTATGCATTTGATCCTTATGATTCACTTAATGATGGGGCAGATGAAATTCTGAACCTTCGAAATTATATATATGTTTTTTATTGATTCAAGATGAAATAGGATTTTGAAAGGGTGCATCCTTTCCAAAACAAAATATTGGTTGGCATGTGAGTGACATACTTTCGTCTCCTATTATTGTGTTTGGTGCACAATCGAATCGACACTTCTGTAGTGAAGGCTGGTCGTGCATTTGCCTCGCTATTTCAGATAGGGGTTCCCCTTGGTCTATAGTGTGTCGTTAGGGAATGGTTTAAATCATACATAATAAGCTTACATTTATAGGCTTAAAAGTGTTAAACAGTCAGAGTTGACTAACATTTTTTAGGCTTAATATGTTGCTTAATGTGTGTAGTCACATTAGTAGGCTTAAAAGTGTTAAACACACAAAGTTGACTAACATTCTCTAGGCTTAATATATTGCTTAGTGTGTGTGGTTCTAACGCGATTGGTTGCTAGGTTCTAACTCAGAGTCGAGGCTATCTAGCCATCTAAAATGCACATCATATAAAAGAGAGTTTTGAGAAAAAAGATTAAATCTCTTTTGTATCATGTGTGTTTTAGGTGGCTAGATAGAACACTCCGAGAAGTGGCTATCCAGCTCTTAGGATGTACTAATGCATAAGTGAAGTTGTATGAAAGTAACTTATCAATTGGTGCATTTTAGAGGCTGGATAGCCATTTCCACTAGTTAGCTCTAAGTGACTATTAAGGATTTGTTGGCAATTCAAGATGTTAGTTTCTCCTCTTTTGATGGTGCTAGGGATAATGTTGATTCTTTTAGCAGTTTTGGTATGTCATAGTTCAACAAGGAGCTAACTGGGGGAATGGTTATCTAGCCTCTAGAATGCACCAATCATAAGTTACCTTCATATACCATCACTTATGCATTAATACATCCTAGGGGTTGGATAGCCACAACCCTAACAGAGCTTAACTCAATTACTATTAAGGATTTGTTGGCAATACCTAACTAATGGAAATGACTGTCCAGCTTCTAGAATGCACCGGTTCATAAGTTACCTTCATACACCATAACTTATGTATTGGTGCATCCTAGGGGCTCAATAGCCACTCCCCAAACTAGTGTGGATAGGGATATATAGAGGTCACCTACTCATAGTCTCTATTAGGACCCAAAATCTAATTTATTTTTTAGTTAGTTACTTTTGTCCTAAGGTAGTAGTAATAAAAGCATTCAACACATATATTTTGAAGTCATTCGTTTTGTTGAATAAGTTTATCTTGGATGTTTAAGAGATAATAGTTCAATTAATTATAATTTTAGATAGTACAATAGATATTCATGAATTACATTATAAAGAGCATTGTTCCAAGATATTGTTCCCTCAAAGAGGGTTCAAATTACCATAATATAATTATGGTATTTGAATGCAATGTATCTCTCTGTGTTTATTATTCCATCATATTGTTCTTGTATATTGTGTTTGGTTAATTTTTTGTAAGACGTTCCTCACGTTTGGTATTAGAGCTCTTTCCTAGGCTAAATTTTGTTACAATAGCCTTTTTCTCTCAAAGCTTATACAACTATCCACCTGATGCTCTAACCTCACCTTTTTAGGATCTTGGTGACCAAAAGGTGGTTGTAGTAATAACAATGTTGAGATTTTTCTCCCTATAGTTTTTCTTTATTTTTAAAATGAAAACTCTATACCAAAGGTTTTAAAACAAACACATAAGAGTTTTCATTTTAGGCATAACTAGGTTCCCCATATATGTTTTCATTAAAGGAGGGAAGGGTTGTCTTTGCAAACTATGTCATCAAATAGACTTTGTATATGGTCTTATGCTCCTATGTACCCTCAAGTGTATCAAAAGAACCTTTAGTTTTTTCTTTTTAGAAACCTCACCATAAGATTCCATTGTCTATCACTTGTGATGTATTAGTAAGTGGCCAACCCCAACAAGTTACTTCTGTCATATTATATTTGTCAAGATCTGTATATCCGTAGGCTTATAGACTATACACACCTTGTAGCAACCTTCTATTTTTTCTAGACCGCCCTATCTAGCTTGAGATATTTGGAAGGTGATTGAAACCACCACTAATGACTATCAACTCCAAACCAATAGAATTTTCATATTACATAGAGTAGTAAAAGTGTGAAACAAATATCAACAAAAGTAATTTTTTGTAGTTTCAAAAAATAGCCATGCAATAGAGTAGTTAGAAACTGCATCAAGAAGTGCATGCAATAGTTTATATTTTGAAAAATTAAAAAAGAAGTAGCATAATTTGAGAGAGGTACATCACAAAGAAAAATGAACTAAAGATTATCCCTTGATACTAATCTAGAATCCAAAAAATGTGAAACAAAAAACAAACAAGAAATGAAAAAATAATATATTTTTTATCTTCGTCCCATTGTGATGGACTTGCTTAAAGCGTGCATCAATTTTTGGTATTATCTTAGCACTTTTTTTACCATTGTAGGACACCTCCAATGATTGTGATCACCAAGCTAAAGAAATGAATGCATCTTTGCATCTCATCCCTTAGTTATGGACTTGTCCATATCTTATAATATTTTACACACATAATTGGTCTTGATGCAACAAATGAACACTTTGATAATCTTGGTTCCAATTTTCACTTACATTACCACCCTTGTAGTTAAAAATTGAATTTTGAAACATTTATCATATAGACACTACTAGTTGGATCTACCATGATAAACAATATTTCACTCTTCAAAATACTCCTTGGGGTATATAGTTCATTTTGCTTCATTTAGCTTGGAAAATGAACCAATTCAATTGTATAGATAGTACTAGAAGGCTCATCTAGAACCTAGTTGGACTAAATTTACAAAGCTTCTCTTAGTCAGATTCACCCCTATTACATATGAATATTTTACTAGAGCCTTAACCAAATTGTGACAACTTGGTTATATGTGTACGAATGTTAGACTAAGTTTGAAAACCATGCTAACCAAATAAAAGGTTTGATAGAACAATTCTTTACTAAATATTTCATAAATGGTCTCAAGGAGGAAAATTAATTAGAGGTCAAAATGTTTAAACCCGAGGATATGATTTCCACCACAAGTTTGGCAAAACTTGTAGAAGATAAACTCAAAATTTAGTGTCACTTCTCCAAGATCACCCCATTCAAGTCCATTGTGTTGAATTGTCCTATCCACACCTCCAACAATTACTCCACACCTATCAAATATCTTATTGAGTGACAAATGTGAGCTTAAAAAGAATAAGTATTGTGTTACAATTATGATGAAAAATTTATCCCAGGACATCATTTTGTCCAATAGAAGCTATATTTTATTGATTTTTAACATTCACTCAAGGAAAATGATTAGGTATATGCCCTAGAATCATAGGAAGAAGAGAAACAACTGTAGTGCGGGAAAAGAGAGATCGGGTGACTAGGACCTAATCCTACTTTTGCCAACACATTGGGAATACAAAAGAGCCTAGGGAGATACATCACTTTGGCTACTTCTTGTGAGAAAGAGAGATCCAAGGATTGTCACTTATGGTTTCTATTCCTCTTGTTGCAGATGATCAGAAAAAGTACGGTTTGATTGATCACCTAGACAAGGAGATGAAGAATAAAGCATAAATGAACTCGGAATTGAACAAACTTGTAGATCTGAAAGTAAGATATTGAAAGCATGAAAGGGGGAGGATTTTGGATGTGTACCTGATGCTACAAACTGAGTCAAACTGACCAGGACTAGGGTGCCATGCCACTATCCTCTTTCTGCACACAAGAGGCTGCAACTGAAAGACTGCAAATCTGATGACTTGAAGCTGCAACCTATCAAATTTTACTACAAAGTAAAGGGACCATGGTGACATGCCATTGTCCTGGGAAGGACCAGGGCACCACATCCCTGTCCTAGGTAGATTATGGCATATCTGATGATTCTGCGTGGTCCTGATGCCTTTTCTTAAGCTGAAAGTCCTTCCGAGTACCTGTTTCTGCACCTGCAACTGAAAAAGAAGGGTTTGGGTGGCTATATAGGGTTTTGCCTCAGTCAAAACCCTATGTTGGTGATTTCCACCTCCACAAATAGTAGCTAATGTACTAAAAAATGTGTGTGCTAGAACCTTGTGTGTATGTAAGATCCTAAAATAAAAGCAAACAATCTAGAGAAACCCTAAAGAGTAAACCCTAAATGCTTGTAAATGATAAAGTAAATTCTCTAAATCAATGATGCAAAGTGATATAAAGCATGAATGTAAATATGCAAGTTGATGTAAAGAAGCTCATACAAAAACATGAAAATAACATGAAATCGTACCAATCCCCAAGGGAGAGATATTGCCACAAGATCTCCTATTACTCTTCAATGTCTCCAAGGCTCCTAATTGATGATGAATGCTTGATAAATTAGTTGAATTTAGTTGAATGTTGTTGAAGACTCCACATAGGCTCCTTGTGCTCCAAAAACCTTCTCTTAGATTCTCAGATCTGATAGATAGATAGTCCTTCCTCTTTTTTCAAATGAAGAAAGAGAGCTCTTATGTATAAAACCCTAGATCTTAATTTCGACTTAATTTTGCCTTTAGGCCGACCTAGGAATTGAATTTCCCACCAATCTTTTGGGGTTAAGCATTATAATATCATAGAATTATACTCCCAAAATTTCAGGGAAAAAGTCGAGGACCGTGTGCACTCTTGCCACGGTCCAACCAACTTTTCACTAAAGTTTTAGGGTCGTTAGATATGCTGATATTGGAGTGAATCTCAAAGTTACAACTGATTTTGAGGTGTTTTGATATGTGAAATCGGGCCTTAAAGGTCAAAATAGGACATAATTAGGGTTTATGATTAAATAATTTATTGGAAGAATAAAATAAAAAAGGGGCACTCTTAGGGTAAAGGGCCCAATTTTATGATGTATGAAGTGATGAAACATGACTTTAGATTTAATTAAATTAATTAATTAAATGCTTAAAGGCAAATAATAATGCAAGATGCAAACACACTAAGGCAGGTGCTAACCTAAGTGTGAAATCTTACCACCCTAGCAAGGGTGTACAATTTACGACACTACATTTGGCGCCCACTTTAGCGGTCATATGACACTACGTGCATATGCAAGCTAAAGTAAACATTCATGAAAAAAAAGGATATATCCACAAGTTGTCGAATGAAGCCCCCAACGGTATCTTAGTACACAGTTAGGATCCGCACCCTACAAAAACACATGTTAGATAAAATCACAAAATCACCTAAATGCTTACTAAGGAAGGTGATGAAAATTTGAGGGTAGCTATATTCCCCCCTGTTTCGGCTTGCTAACTTTAGTGAGTTGAAACAAGGTATCATGTTTACCACATTGAATGGTGAAAGAAGATTGATGAAAAATGCTCACAAGAAGATTTGATACAAGATCAAAAACTAATGGAGAATCATTTGGTAAGAAAGATAACTAAGCCTCAATTCCAACACAATAAAGAGTGTGAGGATTTGAGAGCTCTCTAACACAAGATGAAAGATTTAAATGGAGACAAATGAAAAGAGAAGGAAGAAGAGATAGAAATCATGAATACACAATTTGGTGATCCACGAGAAGACAAAATGAGAAAAGGACATCTTTCCCCTCAAACTACGTGATCCATGGAGAGAAGGACATGGAAAACTAGCCCCCAGAGTCTATCTAGGTGATCCATGTAAGGGAGGAGAGTGAGAACACCGTTAGTTCCACTCAACCTCATTCATGTGTGTGCAAGAAGAACAACGATACCTACCTTTGACACCAAGAAGATATCCATCATGCAACAATGTCATAAATCCAAGCAAGACAGAATACTCTTCAATCAAGGATAAGATAGTTCAAAAGAGATATCTTGATATATAAGTGTAAAGGAGATCCTTGGAGAAGAGGAGATCTTTGTTCAAAATAGATCAACCTTCAAGAGGAGTTGTCTTTGACAAATATAACATCTTCTAGAATGAATGAATGCAAGAGTTTTGAAAAGAACAGAGGATTGAGATGACATCAAATAGAGATTATTTATAACAACACTCTTCAAAAATAAGACAAGAGATCCTCATCATGGATATGCATGTACACAAAATAGAAGTGTTTATTATAAAAGATACTAGTCAATGAAGAAAATAAATTGATGAATGTTCAAAGACTTCCAACACCAAGGAGGAGGTCCCAATTAAGGATATGTACTTAAGATCCCCATTAGGGATTCTTGTTCGAATATGAGAGAAGAAATTCAAATATGAATACACCTCTACAATCAATAAGAAATCCTTATAAAAGACACTACTTCACAAAGCGTAAATTTTAATCTTCAAGGAGGGATGTTTGAAATCACTCTTGCCCCCACATATATAGGGAGAAGAGATGAGATAGAAATAGGCTATTATGTTGCTTCCAAAAGTATGATTGCACGTGAAATTGTACCATCATGAATGACAATGAGCCCCCAGTAAATGAGCTACCAATGTTACATAATGATTAGCAACATAATAGCCATTAATGTTATTTAAAGACGTAATAGAGTGAATGAGGTATTTGAATATGACATGTTAAATAATCTACTATAAGTGAGATTAGAAACATGTATAAGATGGTTAATGTTAAAAAGCCTTTAGAAAGAGAGATGTTTATAGGAGAAGAATAGGCCACTAAGTCATTCTTTTCTTTCACACAAGAAATATTAGGAGAGGGATAAGTGTAATTCATTAGAGCCTTATTCCTAGAAGAAGGGATTTTAGAATGAGTAAAAGGTAAAATATCCTAAGTGGAATTAGAAATCTCTTGAGGAGATTCATAAAGAGATTTTTTCATCACCAAGATTTTTTTATGAGATGGATGAGTGTTGAAAGAAGTAAAAGATGATTTAATTAAGGTGAGGTCATCATCACTACTAAATATAGCATTCATATTGAGAGATGGTCTTTTAGATTCTTTGGTGGGCTTAGAAGGATTATATCCAAGTCCAAATGAAGCTTCATGTGTATTATGTTCTAAAGAAATTTTAATTCCTTGTTCATTTGCACAACAACCATTTCCATCATAGTCACTTTTAGCTAAAATGTGAAAACCAGGACCATAAAGGGATGCCAAATCAGGAAGAGATGGTGATGCCCCATGGGTCTCAGTACTCTATGAATTAAAGTAAGGATTTGAAGAATTATTTGAATTAGAAGCAACCACAAAGTGGTTAATTATTTGTTTAGACAAAGTGGGTTGCTCTTTAGGTTCCTCCTTAGATATCTCCTTCTCACTCTTATATCCTTTCAAAGATACTCTATAATCTCCTATAAAAGTAGGGGTGAAGTCTAGAGATCCCCAATCATCATCTAAGAGAACTCCTTTGGGAGAAAATATATCCTTGGGAGGAGATTCCGATTGAGTAGAAGAATCGGGAGTACTGGAAGGAACAAGATCATTAAAGGAAGTAGATTTATTTGAAGAAGTAGAAGGATTGGAAGAAGAATGGGAAGTAGTTGAACAAGAAGATCCAGATTTTAATGGTTCTTGAGGTTTGGTATCAGCTAATAAGGTGTATGTCATATTGTTATGAATGAACTTGACTTGCCTATGCAAATTTGAGGGGACAACTTGCATGTTATGAATCCAAGGTCTCCCTAATAGAAGGTTATATGTCAAATTACTAGGCATAACATGAATAGGTGTAGGTAGCACAATAGGACCTACCCTAACAGGAAAGGTTATGACACCTAGACATTGTTTAGAAACATTATCAAAGTCTTGAATAGTAAGAGAATAAGGTTCGATGAGAGAACGATCCACATTAGTCTTATCTAATAAGTCCACACCACAAACATTAAGGCTAGATCCATTGTCCACAAGGGTTTGTCTTACAACACTATCGTTGATAATAACCACAATCATAAGAGGATCATATTGTTATTGAATTTCACGAGAAGGTAACTCATCTTGTGTAAATACAATTTGAGCTTCGGATTTTTTTTTTTTTGGATCAATCAAAGAGGACATGTTATAAGGTGTCACTGCAGGTGGGACATCTAAATTTTTCAAACAATCTTGTAACATCCCATGATAAGCAGGTGATGTTTGAACCAAATCCCAAATAGAAATCTTAGCAGGAGTATCTTTAAGTTGTTCAATGATATCATACTCCTTACTAAGGGTTGATATACGAGGTGCTTGTGGAAGAATAGGTTGAGAGGGAGGAAGTGAAGTTTGGATAACTGGAGGATAACTAGGTTGCCTATTGTTTCTTGTGTTGTAAGTATGAGCAACTGTATTATAACTCTCTCCAATAATTTTCTTAGCATACTCATAAGGGCTCTTAGTAGGATAACCTCCTTGCACAATAATAATAAGTTTCTTAGGAGTGCAAAAATAATCATTAGCATAACCACGTTGAACCACTAAGATAGGCTTATGCGGGGAATTTTGAGAAGGACAAGCACCTTGAACTGTGAAGAGGGGTTTATTAGGTGTTTCATTCGCATGTATCAAATTGATTGAGGATGATTTAGGAATATCCAAGGTATCCTTAAAATAAAAATGAACAAGATTCATGGAAGAATTGTTGATAGTCTCTTCTTGCACTAAAATAATATCATGGATAAGACCAATTTTAGGAGGGAGACTAGGGGTAGGCATTGATGTTTTAGGAAAGGTCATATCATCCTCTATCACTAAAGGATATAAATGGGGAATAGACTCTTTAGGAGAAGGATCAACATTACTTTCTAAATTCTCACCTTTAAGAGGGAGCTCTTTGAAAGAGCTTTCAACAATATTATCTTGAACGAGGGTATCCTTATGAGTAGAACCAGGTTGAGGAGAGGGAGATGCTTTACCTTTAGAGAAAAAAATGATTGAGATTCATGGAAGGTGAGATAATATAAAGAGAGTTATCAATCATGATTTTATCCCCTTTGGATAGGGTTGTCTCATGGGGTAGAGAATAATCAAAACCTTCTAATGGTTCATCCCAAATAGTGAGGTTATTGAAAGGAACATCTTGCACAAAGATGTCCTTGTTGTTATTGCCAATTTTGAGAGAAGGGATAATATTGTTTATTAATTCTTCATCCTTAGGAGGGAGAACATCAATACATTTATTTAAATCATCCTCTTGCCTCAAAATGTGTTCAATAGGATGTTTAGGGGAGAGAGAATTAAGGAAATTGATTATGAATTCATCTTCTTTCTCTAAGGCATCTTTAGGGGTAAGACAAGCTTTAAGAGAAGGACAAGCATTTCTCATGAATGCATCATCTCTAGTGGGAATTTTGTTGGAATAAAAAGAGGAAATTCCATCACTAGGAAAAGTAGGGACAATACCATCTTCTTGCACAAAATGAAACTCATGAGGGGAGTATTCTTTAGGAAGGAGATGAACATCTTTCTCCGAAGATTCATGCTTAGGAAGGAGATCTTTGGAAGAAGTGTTCATAACCTCTTGTTGTACTAACATGCCCCCATTGGTAAGACCAAGTTTAGGAGAAGATAATTCAATGTCCATCAATAAATTTTCACTTAGAGAGGCATCATGTAAGGAAGGTAAAGTAACATTAAGAAAGGTGTTAAAGATATCATCCTCTTCCTCTAGGATAGCTAGACGGGAAGGGCACTTTTTAGGAGAATTGTCAACATCACTCTTCAAATCTTCACCATTAGAGTATGGGAGAGTTTTGAAGAGATTGGTAACAACATATTAAGAGATGGAAAAATTGAAACAAGGGAAGCTAACCTATTATCACATTTATGAAATGAATGCATCATGACAAAAAAATTCCTCTTTCAAATGATAACACATACAAAATAGAAGGAAATGTTCAATTTTAACCAATGCAAGAACTCTAAATGTTGATTTAGAAAATGCAATTTATAAGTGAATTGAGTTATTAAATCAGATCTGATATTAATGATCCAAATTAAGCTATCCACAAGTTCAATTTTCAATTGAAAAATTAGGGTTTTAACAAAATTAACCTCTAAATTATTTGAAATTTGCAAGAAATTGAAACTTGTAAATGTAAATTTGAATTTAAAATAGAAAAAATAATCAGATCTGAGAACATAAATCAGAATTAAAGAAGGTTGGATTCACCTCCGGTTCACCAAAATATGGTGGCGGGAAAAGCGAGACCGGGTGACTAGGACCTAATCCTACTTTTGCCAACACATTGGGAATACGAAAGAGGCTAGGGAGATACATCACTTTGACTACTTCTTGTGAGAAAGTGATATACAAGGATTGTCTCTTAGGATTTCTATTCCTCTTGTTGCAAATGATGAGAAAAACTAGGGTTTGACTGATCAACTGGACTAGGAGATGAAGAATAATGCATAAATGACCTCAGAATTGAACAAACTTGTAGATTTGAAACTGAGATACTGAAAGCATGAAAGGGGGAGGATTTTGGATGTGTTCGTGATGCTGAAAAATGAGTCAAAATGACCATGACCAGGGTGCCACACCACTATCATGTTTCTGCAGATAGGAGCTTGCAACTGAAAGACTACAAATCTGATGACCTGAAGCTGCACCCTGTCAAATTTTAATGCAAAGTTGAGGGACCATGGTGCCACGCCACTATCCTATGTAGGACTAGGGAACCATGCCCTTGTCCCAAGCAAATTAGGGTAGATCTTATTATTCTGGGTGGTCTTGGTGCATTTTCCTGAGCTGAAAGTCTTTTCGGGTACCTATTTCTGCACCTACAACTGAAAAGGAAGGGTTTGGGTGGCTATATCGGGTGTTTCCTCAGTCAAAACCCTATGTTGGTGATTTCCACCTCCAAAAATAGCCAATAATGTATTAAAAATGTGTGTGCTAGAACCTTGTGTGTATGCAAGATCCTAAAATGAAAGCAAACAATCTAGAGCAACCCTAAAGAGTAAACCCTAAATTCTTGTAATTGACAAAGTAAATGCTCTAAATCAATAATGCAAAGTGATATAAAGCATGAATGTAATTATGCAAGTTGATTAAATAATCACATACAAAGACATGAAACTAACATGAAATCATACCAATCCCCAAGGGAGAGATATCGCCACAAGATCTCCTATTACTCTTCAATATCTCCAAGGCTCATAATTGATGATGAATGCTTGATGAAATATTGTTGAATGTAGTTGAATGTTGACGAAGACTCCACATAGGCTTCTCTTTAACTACATAGAAGGCTCCTTGTGATCCAAAACCTACTCTTAGATTCCCAGATCCGATAGATAGATAGTCCTTCCTCTTTTTTCAAATGAAGAAAGAGAGACCTTATGTATGAAACCCTAGATCTTAATTTCAACTTAATTCCTCCTTTAGGCCGACCTCGGAATTGAATTTCCCTCCAATATTTTAGGGTTGATTATTATAATATCATAGAATTATGCTCCCAAAATTTCAAGGAAAAAGTCAAGGACAATGTGCACTCCCGCCACGGTATGACCAACTTTTCACCAAATTTTTCAGGGTCATTAGAAATGATGATGTTAGAGCGAATCCCAAAGTTACAGCTGATTTTGAGGTGTTTTGATATGCGAAATCGAGTCTTAATGGTTGAAATAGGACATAATTAGGGTTTATGATTAAATGATGTATTGGAGGAATAAAATAAAACGGGGCACACTTAGGGTAAAGGGCCCAATTTTATGATTATGAAGTGATGAAACATGAGTTTAGATTTAATTAAATTAATTAATTAAATGCTTAAGGGGAAATAATATTGCAAGATGCAAACACACTAAGGCAGGTGCTAACCTAAGTGTGAAATTGTACCACCCTAGCAAGGGTGTACAATTTACAACACTACAACCACCAATTGAGGATCCAAATGTTAACCTTGCTCAAATTTTCATGCATGCATTAGCAAGTATATCCAATCCTTAAACAATGGAGGTCAATATTTTTTAAGAAATATTCTCTCACCATCCCCATTGACTCTAGTATCATTGACCTTAGATTGGATAAACAAGAAGATTATTTTATTCACCCTAATCTAGCTTTGAGGTACTAATAGCTTATGGTGGAACCTTACCTTGTAGGGGAAAGTATTGCAATGTTTACATTTCCCTGGTATTATTTTGAGATTCGGATACAATTCAAAGCTAATGATTAATGACATATCTTATGACGCCTCTCTCTTAGATATATAAGTCTTGGTAACTCTCATCACATGGAAAATTTACTTAAAAAGAGGTTTTCATAGAATTATTGCATAAATTTTTGGTATTCAAGCTATCAACTCTTCGACATAAAGGGTTATCCCACATAAGTGGGTTACACTTTTAGTCATGAACAAAACTTGTCAGTTGTCAAAAAAAATTGTAAGGCCCCTCAAACAAAGGGGAACCTTTGCTCGAATATTTTTTTGTTTTCACTCAAACATCCTCCTTTGAACAACCACCTCAACATGGAGGGGTTCATTCAAAGGCCATGTCGGCCAATTTTTTAATTAATTTAGGGGGTTTCATTTGAACCCCCTTCATTTGAAGGTATTTAGAGGGGTTCATTTCTACCCCCCTATTTTCCACTCCCCCCCCTACATCTACAAATTTTTTTAGTAGATTTTACACTTTTGAGGCTTGGGTAAAGGATCAAAATGGAATCAACTTGACAAACCCAACTACAAGATCATATTACTCAAAATAAACTTTCCAACAAGTATAGTTTTAATATATTTTGGTTTTATTATGTGTTTTGTTTAAGTTTTACTAAACATATATTTTTCACCGAACATCAACTTCTTCGTTCTACACGTGGAAAAATGGTAAATTAATTTTTTTAAAATTTAAAAATATCTACAGAGTAGGTATTGATGTCCTTGTTCCAACAAAAACATAGAGATAGGGAAGTTAGCCTATAACTTTTGTGCATATGTGGTTAGCAGTTGGTGTTGTTAGACCACTACCCTTATGAGGTTACCACCTTGAATATTTATCATGTCGCAATCAAGTAATTTCATATTCTCTTACTCTATAATTATGTGTTTCTCAAATGGACCAATAATAGAAAATTGTTGAAAATCATAAAGATTAGGTACCTCGATTAAAATCTCTACAATCATGTTATCCTGTGATAGGAATAATCAATTTTAAATTACTCTTTCAAAGTGGTTTTCTTGAAAGCCATCTCTATTGTACACTATTTATTCCTGGGTTGGAACAAAGCAGAGGAATATGAAGGAATTGTCAATGGAGCTTGTGAAGTGGATTAGATGAGAGGAATGCATGGATAATGAGGAACAAATTCATCCCTTTGCAACATGTGCAAATGCTATTTCATTTGGGTCAGAAATGAGAAAATCCAGTTATTTGAAACATCAAGAACTCTCAGCCGAATGGAATCCATAAGCAAGGGAAGACATGGTCTCCAAAAGCAATTCTTATTAGTGAAGATAATGGGATCGCCAAAATCCAAAAAGCCTAAATAGTAAAGCTATTGTTATCCCTACAAAATCTCTCCAATCTACCACAAAACATATGAAATAGTATGAACTGGGGCATTCTTTGTTTGTGACTGTCTTATCTCCATGCAAACAGGTACAATGACTTTCTGGGTTGAACATATGCCTCGATTGTCATAACCTACTTGCCATAATAAAGCTCAATGATGATAACGCACAAGAAGCTCTTTCACTTTCATATCTTCTATCTTCCATCCCCCATTCTTGATTGACTTCCATCGTCCTTCTCGAGTCCGCGTAGCCTGCTATCACATGACTGAGTATAATGACACACCAAAAACATTTGCATCTCATGTAGTTTCACCTGCATTATCACATGTTAGCATTTCATACATACATATAGGTATCACAACTGCATCACATCCTGCACACAACACATATTAGCACAATTTACATTTGCATTGTCATATTCATTTGCACTTCATACATTCACATTTGCATCATGCCTACACATATAAAAACATAAAAGAACAAAAAAAAATATATTGCATTGCATCATATACATATTTGCATCCATATCATAAGCATCACATAGAAACATACATCACATAGGTACGCATGCATATAGCTGCCGCAAAGATGAATCATCTCATATATATATATATATATAAAGTGTCATGATACAATGATGTCCAAAAAAATCATATGGCTACAATCACCCGCAGGTGTCTACATCATCATACAAAAATGGTACAATACTGCTACATAGGGAACCCTCTATGGCTATGATGAACTCCCTCCCTCGGAGCCACCTAGCCTCGATGGAATCTGAGCCCTTGAAGGACCCGCCCCAGGATCAACCCTCCTGTCCCCTCTATCTGGTGGTGGTGGAGGAACCATAACCCCACCACTTGATGCCTGTCTCCTCCGGCTCCCTCCCATAGCTGTCGCTGTCTGCGATGGTCTATGGAAGCTCCTCACAAGCTGATCCGCTAGCACTGCACCATAATAGAGATCCCGCCAGTAGGCAATCTCCTCCCTGGCCTGCAGGACGTAAGCATATCCTACCCCTGTGTCCTCTGTTTCCTGTCTCCCAGCCCTCAGTGCTATCTCAGCCTTTGTGTAGCGCTGAATGGCCTGGTCTCGCTCCTGCTCAGTATCTCAGAGCTGCCTCCTGAGCCTATCCCTCTCCCTCTCCAACTCCAGGATCTCATCTGCCTATCCCTAGCAGATCTCCCTCAGCTCCATCAGCTCATCCTCCTCTACATCAGCCCCCTGTGGCTCCCCTTGTATGGGTGCTTGCCCCTGTGCCTGTGCCTGTACCTGTACTGGTGCCTGTACTGGTACCTATCCCTGTATCTATCCCTATCCCTATACCTGCACCTGTCTAGGACTCTGTGCTGCTGGCACCTGTAGCGGCAATCCACCGCGACCCCTCACCACCCGAGCCTGCCTCTCCTCTCCACCCTCCCTTCGTGGTGCCACCCTCCTCTCTCCAACTGCTCCCCTCCTCCTCCGTCGGCCTCTGCCCCCATCACCTCCACCATCATCATCATCCCCACCACCATCTCCATCTAATGGCTCTCTCGGATCTGTCAGGCATGGGAATGGATGCTCGGCCCAGTATGTTGTGTTCTCGGCATCCTCAATCTCTGGCCACATGTCCCAGGGTAGGGGCATCATCTCTACCAACTGTGTAACAGCCTGATCATATGACAACAGGGGCCCAAACTGCACCTAATCTCTCACAGTCCATGCATACATGCCTGAGCCCCGTGGCATCCGTTGAATCCTGTCAAACTGCCTGCCAACCCTGTCCACTAGCTACCTCTCCAGCACATAGGGCATCCACCCAATCAGGTACCTACTCCGGAAGGTGTAGGGAAGCTCAACCACATCATCCTACCACTGCTCGCATCCCAGGTATGGCCTCCATATGACCATATCGAGGTCATCTATCACCCTCCGCTAGTGCTCTAACCTGCCAATATGTAGTTGCGATGTGATCATGTCATATAGGTGAACAAAACTATGTCTGTGACCTCTACCCCTGAAGTGTATCGGCCTCGTCACTGGCAGATGCTCATAAGCCCACACCTGCAACAATGTCACCCCGCAGCCCAATCCCACTAACCCGTGGTATACAAACTGATGCAGCTCATAGTAGAGGTGTGCCAGCACACATGGTCCCCAGGCATATCTGGTGTGTTGTGTCACTAGTGTCTCCAATGCGCCTGCCTAGCCTACAGCCAACCCCCGTGTCGCCCTATCCAGACACAGGAACCCACTGATCGCTCCTCCTATAACTGCCGGCAGCATTAGCCTTGTAGCTGTCATCATATCCCAAGCCACATGTCCAGCCCTCATCTCTAGTCCTAGGTCCTGGAACACTTGTATTAGGGTCTCCCTGTCTCCATCTCGATTGTATGGGATCAGCTCCCCATCGATTGATATCCTCAAGATCCTATATACATCCTCAAGGGTGACTATCATCTCCCCCATCGGCGAATGAAAAGTACATGTCTCGGAGTGCCATCTCTCTGCCAGCGCAGTCAACAGTCCAATGTTTGCCCAAAACTCAAGCACATACAGAACATGTCTCAATCCCATAGCCTCAATAGTAGCTCGCTCGTCGGCTGTCAGCTCAGGTCACAATCTCTGAGTCGATGGGAATCTCTCCCATGACTCCAACATAGGCAAATACTTCTGCAGTCAAGCAAATCAATCATGTCAGTCATAGTGGCATTCCCTATTCATCACAAAATGTTGCTCCTTATCCTAGTGCTTATATTTATCATATGGCGCTATTTATCCTAGTGACACTCACTGTTCATCATAAAGTGTTGCTTCTATCCTAGGGGTACTCCCTGTTCATCACAAAGTACTACATGTCTGACACTCTCTGTTCATCACAAAGTGTTGCTCACATTTGTACTTACTGTTCATCACAAAGTGCTGCTCATATTTTAGTACTCCCTATTCATCACAAAGTACTCTATCTTGGTACTCACTGTTCATCACAAAGTGCCTTGATCTATTTTAGTCTTCCCTAGAGGACCTGCTTGAGTGTATCCTCTCAGCAGCTTATCCAATCGACAACGTATGTTCATCACAGAACTACCGATTTGACCTAGAAGACAGAAATTCACATTTTTTTGGACACAAACACGCTTTCCTAACATAAACGCACTTAAAGACTGCACAGACGTGCCTGAAAAACACAGACGCGCCTGACAAACACAGATGTGCCTATGCTCTGCACAGACGCGCCTGGGCGACACAGACAGGCCTTCTTGGCACAGATGCGCCTACACATCACAAACGCGACTGCATTTGGCACAGACACGGTTTGTCTCACAGACGCGTTTGGCACAAACACAGACGCGCCTTGCGAGCATAGACATGCTTGGCACCAACGCAGACGCGCCTGGACATTTTTGGACATTTTTTGGACCCTATTCTAGATGCATTTATTGCCCTATCTACCATGCATTAATGACAATAATAAATGCATCGAAGTACGAGGAGGTTTGGTGGTACTTACCGGCTCTCCTGCCTCTGTTGGCCTCTGGAATCGGTGAACGCGATCGAATCTGTGAACGAAGGCCATCGTTGTTGACTGCTGCTGCTCTATTTTCGCTCTGCACTCTGCTCTCGTGGATGTGTAGATGACAATGAGGATGTATTTTCCCCCGTGGTCTATCTTATAGACTACCCTAGCCCTAGCCCTCATCTCCCAAGTTAGTCTTCTTTATCCCGTGACTTTGTCACTTTATCCGATCAGTCCATTCTATCCCATCTTTCTTATCAAGAGATTGTCTGCGATCTTTTCAGACATTTTTTCATCCAATCTCTCGAGGGGGCATATCATTCCCATCTTGGGGCAACTCTATATCAGTTCATCTATCTTCTTTGAAACAATGCGACAAGCTGCATTGTCTCAAAGAGGGGCAAAATGTAGACATCTAAAATTGTCCAGTCTAATTAAATAAATATTATTTATTTAATTACTTTAGCCTAATTCTTCTATTAATTAAATAAATCTTTATTTATTTAATTAATTTATTTATCCTCTTCTAGCCTTATTTCTCATTTAAATAAATACATTTATTTATTTAAATTATCCTTTTCCTAAATTAAATAAATATTTTATTTATTTAATTATCCCACTTCTTCTATTAATTAAATAAATCTTTATTTATTTAATTAATTCATTAACCTTTTCTACCCATGACACATCTCATTCATCTCTTAATTCATACACTACCTACCCCTTTCATTATTTTATTATTTCTTTTACCTACACTCTAATCATAGCCGACCTCCTTTTACACCTCTCAATCTCATCCCTCCATTTCATATAGTGTCTTCTATATAAGGAGATGCTTCCTTCATTATCAAACCCTAATCATCTTTTATGCAATTGACTACACTATGATCCTACTTGCAACCACATTCCGTTCTTTGTTGAGCTCTTGTGCACATAAAATCTGAGAGGAAATATATCAAGCAAGATCAATGGAGATAGGAAGAATGGAGATCCAAACCCTATTGGACATGTGATGGTATAATCTTTGTGATTTCGTTTGATATGCATTGTCTTAGGTAATCTTCATATGTTATGGTGGATCTTTGTTGTTGTTAGGCTAGGGTTTTGTGGTTGAATTCATTTAGCCTTTCAATATCGTTATTATTGTTATCCATTTTCACCATATATAGCAGGATTAAGTCGTCACCGTCCGATGGAGTTCTAAGTGATGATCAACGATGGAGATTACATTGGAGAAGGGTCGGGCCAACCACGATTGGGCGTCACCACATTTATGTCGCCCGCTACCCCACAAAGCAGAAAGGTTTTTTTAGAAAGACCATGCGGGGAAGTTATGAGGATGGCTAACAAGCCTCCCGCACACCCACAGCATAAAACTCCAACAGTCGGAAGATCATGCAGAGTAGTGAGCGAAGGGAAATCAACTACCTCACTGGCCCGCTACAAAAAAGATAGAAGCTGAGAAACCATGCGGGGAGGCAGGAGAAAGGAAAATAGTTCCCATACACCTACAAAATAGAATGGTAGTAGCTGAAAGGCCATGCAGGGAAGTGGGAAGCAACCAAACCAACAACCCGCACACATGTCAAACAACGTTGAGGGAGCCAAAAGAAACTGTGGGATTGCAGGAGCATAAAGTTGATTGCTTGCACAGGGAAAGAAATAACAAGTTCCCATAGGCTGATGAAGTGAAACTGAAGGCGTAAATGGAATGTGTGGGGAGGCAAGAGGAATAAGCCAAGTCCCCCGCTCACCCACAACACCAAACTGGAGCAACCAAAAAGCCCTGCGGGGGTGCAAGAGGAAAAGAAAAAGATTGCCAACCGGTGGGAACAAATGTAGAGACCAGCCCGCGGATGAATTTGAATCCTCCAGTGGGTTGCCATTAAGTGATTTGACCGGCTGATCTAGAACCCAAAATGTTGAAAAAGTAAAATGGTCCTTATGCAGATTATCAACAAGGAATGTGCAAAACACTAAGGTTATGCAGGTGCGCATAACACACAAGTTATGCAACTACATTGAATTTCTCAGATTGGATCTACAACTAAGTTGGCAGAAAAGGGTCAACAGAGTCTTATGGCTATTGAATTACCTCTGAGTCTCTGATTAGTAGTACTCTTGTGAAGAGATTGCTCTGCAAGTATATTGTAATTTATTATTGATTGCTGAATAATATATTGAGCTACTTTTGGAGTGTGAGGTTTTTCTCCCAAAAGGGTTTTCCCCACATAAATCATTGTGTTGTTGAGTTGTGGTATGCGTGATATTATGTTTATTTATGTTGTTTTTGTAACTTTTGTAACGATCTGTAAAATTTTTGCATTACCCTCCTCTCAAGATTAGCGTAGGAAGTTGTTTCACTAGTTAACTTCCTTACAGATAAATGGCCAGCTCAAATTAGAGGATAGGTATTGAAAATATTAGAGAGGTGGTTAAAGATAAATTAAGAGATGAATGAAAAATGTTATGGAGGGAAAAGATAATGAATTAATTAAATAAATAAGGATTGATTTAATTAATAGAAGAGTTGGGACCTTAATAGATAAGTATTTTGATGGGTATGTGGGTTGTTGTTTATTCATTGTAACTTAACATAATAATACAATTAAAATCTTAATAATATAATATTTAATCATTTAAAATAAAATAAAATATTTTATTATACAATATTAAATCTATGTAATATAATAATATAATCTAAAATGTTAGATTAGGGTTTAAAATATTAATAAAATAGATACAAATATATCAAATAAAATTATAATAAAATAATTATATATATAAATTGAGGTAAGTATTGCCAAGGGGGTAACTCTAATTATATAAGATCCAAAAAAACCATTAAATGCATGCCCTTTCCACCAGGAGTGCAACACCAAAATAACACAAAGTTTTGCTGACACATGACCCTACTTGAATAACATAAAATAAAGCATTACACAACAATAGAACTAATAACCACTCACATTTGGGTGTGAACCTTTACACATACTCTAAAAAATGATCCTCATACTTGCAAATCTTAATGCCATTAGATGCTTGAGTCTAGAAGGAGGTGATTCTTCCTCTTAACTTTCATCCATTCTTGATCAGGTGTGTGAGAGATATTCTATTCATTTCCATTTACCATCTTTGCAGATCCTCCAAAATTTAACCCAATTGAAGCCACTAATGACTCAGATTGTTGCAGATCTAATTTCAATATTGAATCTACTTTTAGTAAAGAATCAAATTTCACAATTGAGGATAAAGAGGCACCAACCATGTTTGAACCATCCTTAGGCTTACTCCCAAAATCAAGGACAAGCAGATAAAGACATGGGATCTATTTCTTGTATAACTTACATGAAGAAGATGAATCATCTATCCCTATGAGTGCAACAATATAGTGGTTGTATTCAACCCCAATCCACCAAGTGGGTTGATTAGCAATAGCCTTTTTTTGATCAATTCCTTGCTTCTTGTTACACATGGAGGTGATATGAGTAGTTGAGAAACATTTTCTATGTCTAAAAACTATCTCTTCATAATTTATAGGTTGTCTCTAGCATCACTTTCCTACCTTCAAAGAGATTTCAATAACAAGACCTTTGGACATATCAAATTCAACACATAAATGAGCACAAGTAGAGTTTTCATAATTGATAGTCTCTTTTGAAATGATGTGATACTTACCAATCCCATTGGCAATAGCTTTCAAACATGAAATTTCCCAAAAATGCAGAGGGAAGTAGGACAATCTTATGCACAGCAAGGCTAAAGAAAACTTCTCGAAAACACCCCCAAGAAGCACCTTTTTGTGTAGATTTTGGTGCACCTAGGCATGGAGAAGCAAGGCCAAAGGGGGAAGAGGGCACAAAAGTATACAAAGAAAATCAAAATGTCATCTTTTAATTCAACATTTGTTTTTGTAAAACATCTATATAATTATTAGTAATAATAAAATAATAATATTATATTAGAATATCTATTGACTATAAAATATATAGAGTATAATAAATAATATTGTTTGAATATTAAATATTACAATAAATATATGAATTTATTATATTATTAAATAATGTAAATCATAAAAAAATTATATTGTTATTACTATTAAAATAATAATTATTAGAGTTGTTAAAATAAAATAATATATAAATACCTATTCAATGCAAGGGTTACTAGCAATGGCGATTAATGGGTAATATGTTTCGCAATTGCTTGGCTCAATGGATGGTCTAGCTATGAATAGGTTGCCCACCCGTTGAACCAAACTATTATTGTTACTAAGGGGGCACATAGGAAGCCTTCCCTTGAAGTTGTTTGTTCTTAATGCCCCTCTCCCTTACTCATTGCTTCCCTACTTTAAAATGGGGTGGTTTCTATTCTTCGTTCCATTTGGAGTCTCTTTTTTTCAGAACATAAAGACCTCCTCATGAACATCTGGGATCTACCCTCAAAAAAACTACATAGCATTGGTAACTAGCAAACTATTAAAATATATATTAAACAGTTATATTTATAATAATATCTATAATATTTATTAAATATTAAATATATATTAAAGATGTATATTTATATTATATATATTAAACAATATAAATAATGCATATATTAACATAAAAATATAAAAAATCTTTTAAAAGGGTTCTTTGTGGTATCTAGAGGCCTGAGGTAATGGTTATTCTCTCCCCATTTCTATTTATAGTGATGGTTGAAGCCTTGGGAAGAGTCATTGGGGGGGTGTTGATATTTTGTTACGTTGAGGGCATTCAAGTGACAAGTAGTGTCCCTATAGTCTCTCATCAATAATTTGTAGATGACACAATACTCTTTAGAGTTGCTAAAAGAAGTGAAGCCTCCAACTTGAAGGAAATATTAGACTCATATTCCAAAGCTTCAAGATAGGAGGTAAGTGAGGCGAAACCGGAGATATTTTTCTTTTACACTCCAATCGGGAAACAACAAGAAATATCAAGGTTATTGAATTTCAGTATTGATCAATTACCGTACACTTATATTTTTATTTTGTTTGCAACTAGACTTAGAGGTGGAAAGTTGTGGGATCCTCTAAGAGAAAATTATTCAACAAATTGGCCTTTTGGAAATGATGGTGGCTTTCATAGCAATGTAGGATAACTATGTTGAAGGTTATCATTTTAGTGATTCATTTTACTTACTGTCATGCTTAGCTCTCTCAATAGGAGCCAACCAAAGGATTAACTAGAAGAAGGAAATTCTTCTGGAAAGGAGGTACCTCAAATAAAGACAAAGTCACTTTGATAGCCTGGGACAAGGTTTGAAGGGACAAAAAGGATGGGCCTTCTGGAATAAGGATTCAAATATCCTAGAACAAGGGCTCTTGGAGATAAGCTACTGTGTATATTATTCAAAGAGCCTCATTTGAAATGGGAAAAAAAAATTGAGGGAAATATATTGAAGGCAAGGACCCTACATGCATCCTTACAACTAGTAATCATCGTAGGGAATTTTATTTTACATTGTATGTTGGTGATAACTAATTACCTATCATGAGACATTTATAATGACAACTTTTCACTCTTTTGGGAATATTCCTAGGGGTTATCCTTGCCTAGACAAATTTCTCAGGTTGGAACACACAAAGAGCCATCTTAAGGTAGTATGAAGGTTCCATGTGAGGGATTATGTGTAGTTTTTGCTTGAGGTAAGTGCTCTCTTGTGGAAATGAAAGGATTTAAACTTCCCAAACTTACTTGGGAACAAGGTGGACCAAGTAAAGGCAATCTTGGATGAGAGAACCATTGTATTTAACATTATGCAATATACTCTCATCTTACAGGCTCTAAAGATGAATGATACAATGTCAAAGACGGTTACAAATTGATTGAAAGGAAGAGAGAAAGGGTTGGAACATTGATCCTAACTCACCTTTGTTGGAATAAATTATGCTTGCCAAAAGTGGGTGCATTCACTTGAGTGGCTCTTCAGAAGAAGATACTTATGACTAAGAAATTTATGAAGATGGTCCACCACAGTGTGTTTAATGCATGGGAAGTAAAGATACTATGGATCACCCCCTCCTTGGTTGTCCATTTGTATAAGAATGTTGGATATGGCTACATTCCAAGATGGATTGGTTTCGAGCACTCCTTAATGAATTTTTAAGCTTGTTTATTTCTTGGTCTCTTTTAAATAAAGTTGTAGTGTACTCTTTTCTATGGATCATATGCCCATCCATTCTTCTATGGTAATTGTGGAAGGAGATACATAGAAAAATATTACATGGAAAGGAGATGGGAATGGCTTCCTTCTTGAACAAGGTAGAGGCAGTTATAGTGGAAGCAGTCAACAAAAGACTTGCTATTCAAAGTAATATGAACTCCATTTTTACAAATTCGGATGTTGAAATTCAAATGGCATGACTTACATATTCCCCTGATTGTTGGTCCTAGGGGTAAGGAAGGAATAAACTCAAGGGATCAAGCGATATTGATCCCTCGTTTAGGATGGTATAAGTTGAAATTATTTGATGAGGCCACCAAGGGCAATTTGGGTTCATCAATAGCAAGATGCATTGTGAGAAAGTGGGATAGACTAGTGACAATTTATAGGTCTTCTCTATCATTGCTAGTAGGAATAAATATTATAGTAGAATTCTTAGCATTGATTCGTGACCTTGGGATTTGTAGGGAGATTGAGATAAAGAAAATATAAAATGAAGGTGACTCCTCATTAGTCATTAACACTATCAAGAAAAGTAGTACTCTAAATCGAAAGCTATAGGACTACTAGAGGTCCAGTATTAGGTTTTCTAGAACAATTTAAATTTCACGCAACCAACCATGTATATAGGGAGGCAAATAAACGGAGGCAGACTTATTGGTAAATGATGTTGTGGATGGTAAGGAATATTGCCTTCTTAAAATTGTTGAGGGTAGGAAATGTGGTTCAGAGAGAATCTATGTTGTTGTTTGAGTGAATCTCTAGTTACTTGTCCAACTAGGGGTTGGAGTTTTTTGGTGTCTATTGGAAAGTTTGTGCTAAGTTCATTTATAGTAGGTCATACTATTTGAGGACATAAGAGGCAACAAAAGCCTCAGTTGTTCTTAATGGTACCAGAAGGAAAGAATGCAACATTGGGAGTGTAATCATATATAGAATGTAAAGAAACAATTACCTTAGCCATAAATTCTCATGCATCTAGTCATTTTATTTGAAAAGAGGAATTCATGGACCTGGGGAGGCTTTTATGAGCATGAATACCGAGGGGGTGTCCTCCTTTTGAGGCCTTTTGATGGTAGTAGTTTCGTGGCGTTTTATTTGAATAGAGGAATTCATGAACCTGGGGAGGCTTTTATGAGCATGAATACCGAGGGGGTGTCCTCCTTTTGAGGCCTTTTGATGGTAGTAGTTTCGTGGCGTTGGACAGTCAATGTCTTTTGGGCTGTCTTTGTGGGGTTTGTAGAGCCTCCACTTTGAATTTTGATTATGAAGTCTTCTTTATTGTTGAAAGACAAACAATTTTATTACAGATTATTCAAAATTAAAAATTGACATATTTATTAACAAAAGACAACATAAATATACTTAGTATTCTTGGAATTTTTATTTTGTATATGATCAGACAACAATTTGAATATTTTTTAAAACAAACCAATTCAAATTCAATTATACGAAAAAAATACTTCTTTTACAATGCTACAAAGGCAAGTAGCCTCACTATGTGATGCAAATTTATGATTAATTTCTGATATTTCTTTAAAGTAATATAAATCTTATTGAAAATTCAAAATAATATTTCTTTAAAGTAATATATATCTCAATGAAAATCCAAAATAACAAATCTCTTACATAAACAAAAAGTAATTTCAAAATTAAAAAAATAAAAAAAAATAAAAAATACTTTAAATCTATTCACAAATGGAAAATACAGCGCAATATTTTTTTCTTAAAAATAGGAAAAAACAAATAAAATTGGTTTATGACCATTAAGGATATAGTTTTAAAAGAAAATGGTTTAATGACTTGGAATTTGTAGCATAAAATAGCCATTCAATCTGAATATATGAGAATATAGAAATCACATAAACTAATATAAATGACTTCTTCCTTTCTATGCAGGCATTATGTACAAATTAGGCACAGGCTAATCTCTATACAAAATGGTATTTCAAAAAAAATTTAGTAAAATATTAAAAAAAATTATCAGATTTTTTCAGTTTAACAGAAATGAAAGACATAAAAATTTAACTCTTGAAAATTTCAAAGATCTGTTATGTTTTGCCATTTTTACATGCCACCTACCTATGGTATTTTCCTTTTTGAACGTACACTTCTCCTATTAGCTTCCTTAATTGCACCATCTGGGGAGTTCAACAATCTGTTCTGCCATTCCACACAAGGAACACAAAACCAGTTTCCCTCTGGAGGAGGTTGCACACATTGGGTATGATAGCAGTCACTGCAACCACTACAAAGAATAGTTGGAGCATTATTCTCAAGCAGAAAACATTCTCTACACAGACATGAAGGGCAGTACCATGTTACACCAGGCAACGGAGCAGAACCCAATGGAGGTCTCATACATCTTGTATGGTAATACTTGAAGCCACAATTCTTATTACTGCACTGTATAAGTTGGTCGTCTTCTCTTTCACCAACTGTGCAAATGCAACACACATATTCTTCACTATCGCCACTGCTCTCTTCGTTCTCATTAAGTGTGTGTTGAGAAAGGTTATCAGCATGGAGGATTATCCTCTCCCCACTTTCTCTTACACTGTTACAGAGCTCTTGCAGATCTGCATTGAGTTGAGGAGGAGAAAGAGCATAAGACCCACACTTGATTCTGTCCTCTATTTTTCTCATTCCCTCTTCAATTGCACCTGATTCCCACAATCGGGCAAATGCTTCTGTTGATGCAATCTCCTGCAACGCTTTTCCAAAGCTCTCCTCCATCTCTAGACGTGGAGATTTGAGTGTTTCTTTGCCTCTCTGTCTCTTATCTCTGTGACTGCTTGAATCCTTCTCTTTCTCCATAGTCGTCCTATGCATTTGATCCTTATGATTCACTTAATGATGGGGCAGATGAAATTCTGAACCTTCGAAATTATATATATGTTTTTAATTGATTCAAGATGAAATAGGATTTTGAAAGGGTGCATCCTTTCCAAAACAAAATATTGGTTGGCATGTGAGTGACATACTTTCGTCTCCTATTATTGTGTTTGGTGCACAATCGAATCGACACTTCTGTAGTGAAGGCTGGTCGTGCATTTGCCTCGCTATTTCAGATAGGGGTTCCCCTTGGTCTATAGTGTGTCGTTAGGGAATGGTTTAAATCATACATAATAAGCTTACATTTATAGGCTTAAAAGTGTTAAACAGTCAGAGTTGACTAACATTTTTTAGGCTTAATATGTTGCTTAATGTGTGTAGTCACATTAGTAGGCTTAAAAGTGTTAAACACACAGAGTTGACTAACATTCTCTAGGCTTAATATATTGCTTAGTGTGTGTGGTTCTAGCGCGATTGGTTGCTAGGTTCTAACTCAGAGTCAAGGCTATATAGCCATCTAAAATGCACATCATATAAAAGAGAGTTTTGAGAAAAAAGATTAAATCTCTTTCGTATCATGTGTGTTTTAGGTGGCTAGATAGAACACTCCGAGAAGTGGCTATCCAGCTCTTAGGATGTACTGATGCATAAGTGATGTTGTATGAAAGTAACTTATGAATTGGTGCATTTTAGAGGCTGCATAGCCATTTCCACCAGTTAGCTCTAAGTGACTATTAAGGATTTGTTGGCAATTCAAGATGTTAGTTTCTCCTCTTTTGATGGTGCTAGGGATAATGTTGATTCTTTTAGCAGTTTTGGTATGTCATAGTTCAACAAGGAGCTAACTGGGGGAATGGTTATCCAGCCTCTAGAATGCACCAATTCACAAGTTACCTTCATACACCATCACTTATGCATTAATACATCCTAGGGGTTGGATAGCCACAACCCTAACAGAGCCTAACTCAATTACTATTAAGGATTTGTTGGCAATACCTAACTAATGGAAATGACTGTCCAGCTTCTAGAATGCACCGGTTCATAAGTTACCTTCATACACCATAACTTATGTATTGGTGCATCCTAGGGGCTCAATAGCCACTCCCCAAACTAGTGTGGATAGGGATATATAGAGGTCACCTACTCATAGTCTCTATTAGGACCCAAAATCTAATTTATTTTTTAGTTAGTTACTTTTGTCCTAAGGTAGTAGTAATAAAAGCATTCAACACATATATTTTGAAAGTCATTTGTTTTGTTAAATAAGTTTATCTTGGAAGTTTAAGAGATAATAGTTCAATTAAATATAATTTTAGATAGTACAATAGATATTCATGAATTACATTATAAAGAGCATTGTTCCAAGATATTGTTCCCTCAAAGAGGGTTCAAATTACCATAATATAATTATGGTATTTGAATGCAATGTATCTCTCTGTGTTTATTATTCCATCATATTGTTTCTTGTATATTGTGTTTGGTTAATTTTTTGTAAGAGGTTCCTCACGTTTGGTATTAGAGCTCTTTCCTAGGCTAAATTTTGTTACAATAGCCTTTTTCTCTCAAAGCTTATAGAACTATCCACTTGATGCTCTAACCTCACCTTTTTAGGATCTTGGTGACCAAAAGGTGGTTGTAGTAATAACAATGTTGAGATTTTTCTCCCTATAGTTTTTCTTTATTTTTAAAATGAAAACTCTATACCAAAGGTTTTAAAACAAACACATAAGAGTTTTCATTTTAGGCATAACTAGGTTCCCCATATATGTTTCCATTAAAGGAGGGAAGGGTTGTCTTTGCAAACTATGTCATCAAATAGACTTTGTATATGGTCTTATGCTCCTATGTACCCTCAAGTGTATCAAAAGAACCTTTAGTTTTTTCTTTTTAGAAACCTCACCATAAGATTCCATTGTCTATCACTTGTGATGTATTAGTAAGTGGCCAACCCCAACAAGTTACTTATGTCATATTATATTTGTCAAGATCTGTATATTCGCGGGCTTATAGACTATACACACCTTGTAGCAACCTTCTATTTTTTCTAGACCGCCCTATCTAGCTTGAGATATTTGGAAGGTGATTGAAACCACCACTAATGACTATCAACTCCAAACCAATAGAATTTTCATATTACATAGAGTAGTAAAAGTGTGAAACAAATATCAACAAAAGTAATTTTTTGTAGTTTCAAAAAATAGCCATGCAATAGAGTAGTTAGAAACTGCATCAAGAAGTGCATGCAATAGTTTATATTTTGAAAAATTAAAAAAGAAGTAGCATAATTTGAGAGAGGTACATCACAAAGAAAAATGAACTAAAGATTATCCCTTGATACTAATCTAGAATCCAAAAAATGTGAAACAAAAAACAAACAAGAAATGAAAAAATAATATATTTTTTATCTTCGTCCCATTGTGATGGACTTGCTTAAAGCGTGCATCAATTTTTGGTATTATCTTAGCACTTTTTTTACCATTGTAGGACACCTCCAATGATTGTGATCACCAAGCTAAAGAAATGAATGCATCTTTGCATCTCATCCCTTAGTTATGGACTTGTCCATATCTTATAATATTTTACACACATAATTGGTCTTGATGCAACAAATGAACACTTTGATAATCTTGGTTCCAATTTTCACTTACATTACCACCCTTGTAGTTAAAAATTGAATTTTGAAACATTTATCATATAGACACTACTAGTTGGATCTACCATGATAAACAATATTTCACTCTTCAAAATACTCCATGGGGTATATAGTTCATTTTGCTTCATTTAGCTTGGAAAATGAACCAATTCAATTGTATAGATAGTACTAGAAGGCTCATCTAGAACCTAGTTGGACTAAATTTACAAAGCTTCTCTTAGTCAGATTCACCCCTATTACATATGAATATTTTACTAGAGCCTTAACCAAACTGTGACAACTTGGTTATAGGTGTACGAATGTTAGACTAAGTTTGAAAACCATGCTAACCAAATAAAAGGTTTGATAGAATAATTCTTTACTAAATATTTCATAAATGGTCTCAAGGAGGAAAATTAATTACAGGTCAAAATGTTTAAACCCGAGGATATGATTTCCACCACAAGTTTGGCAAAACTTGTAGAAGATAAACTCAAAATTTAGTGTCACTTCTCCAAGATCACCCCATTCAAGCCCATTGTGTTGAATTGTCCTATCCACACCTCCAACAATTACTCCACACCTATCAAATATCTTATTGAGTGACAAATGTGAGCTTAAAAAGAATAAGTATTGTGTTACAATTATGATGAAAAATTTATCCCAGGACATCATTTTGTCCAATAGAAGCTATATTTTATTGATGTTTAACATTCACTCAAGGAAAATGATTAGGTATATGCCCTAGAATCATAGGAAGAGGAGAAACAACTGTAGTGCGGGAAAAGAGAGATCGGGTGACTAGGACCTAATCCTACTTTTGCCAACACATTGGGAATACAAAAGAGCCTAGGGAGATGCATCACTTTGGCTACTTCTTGTGAGAAAGAGAGATCCAAGGATTTTCACTTAGGGTTTCTATTCCTCTTGTTGCAGATGATGAGAAAAACTACGGTTTGATTGATCAACTAGACAAGGAGATGAAGAATAAAGCATAAATGAACTCAGAATTGAACAAACTTGTAGATCTGAAAGTGAGATATTGAAAGCATGAAAGGGGGAGGATTTTGGAGGTGTACCTGATGCTACAAACTGAGTCAAACTGACCAGGACTAGGGTGCCATGCCACTATCCTCTTTCTGCAGACAAGAGGCTGCAACTGAAAGACTGCAAATCTGATGACTTGAAGCTGCAACCTATCAAATTTTACTACAATGTAGAGGGACCATGGTGACATTCCATTGTCCTGGGAAGGACCAGGGAACCACACCCCTGTCCTAGGTACATTATGGCAGATCTGATGATTCTGGGTGGTCCTGATGCCTTTTCTTAAGCTGAAACTCCTTCCGGGTACCTGTTTCTGCACCTGCAACTGAAAAAGAAGGGTTTGGGTGGCTATATAGGGTTTTGCCTCAGTCAAAACCCTATGTTGTTGATTTCCACCTCCACAAATAGTAGATAATATACTAAAAAATGTGTGTGCTAGAACCTTGTGTGTATGCAAGATCCTAAAATAAAAGCAAACAATCTAGAGAAACCCTAAAGAGTAAACCCTAAATGCTTGTAAATGATAAAGTAAATTCTCTAAATCAATGATGCAAAGTGATATAAAGCATGAATGTAAATATGCAAGTTGATGTAAAGAAGCTCATACAAAAACATGAAAATAACATGAAATCGCACCAATCCCCAAGGGAGAGATATTGCCACAAGATCTCCTATTACTCTTCAATGTCTCCAAGGCTCCTAATTGATGATGAATGCTTGATAAATTAGTTGAATGTTGTTGAAGACTCCACATAGGCTCCTTGTGCTCCAAAAACCTTCTCTTAGATTCTCAGATCTGATAGATAGATAGTCCTTCCTCTTTTTTCAAATGAAGAAAGAGAGCTCTTATGTATAAAACCCTAGATCTTAATTTCGACTTAATTTTGCCTTTAGGCCGACCTAGGAATTGAATTTCCCACCAATATTTTGGGGTTAAGCATTATAATATCATAGAATTATACTCCCAAAATTTCAGGGAAAAAGTCGAGGACCGTGTGCACTCGTGCCACGGTCCAACCAACTTTTCACTAAATTTTTAGGGTCGTTAGATATGCTGATATTGGAGTGAATCTCAAAGTTACAACTGATTTTGAGGTGTTTTGATATGTGAAATCGGGCCTTAAAGGTCAAAATAGGACATAATTAGGGATTATGATTAAATAATTTATTGGAAGAATAAAATTAAAAAGGGGCACTCTTAGGGTAAAGGGCCCAATTTTATGATGTATGAAGTGATGAAACATGACTTTAGATTTAATTAAATTAATTAATTAAATGCTTAAAGGCAAATAATAATGCAAGATGCAAACACACTAAGGCAGGTGCTAACCTAAGTGTGAAATTTTACCACCCTAACAAGGGTGTACAATTTACGACACCACATTTGGCGCCCACTTTAGCGGTCATATGACACTACGTGCATATGCAAGCTAATTAAACATTCATGAAAAAAAAGGATATATCCACAAGTTGTCGAATGAAGCCCCCAACGGTATCTTAGTACACAAGATGAAAGATTTAAATGGAGACAAATGCAAAGAGAAGGAAGAAGAGATAGAAATCATGAATACACAATTTGGTGATCCACGAGAAGACAAAATGAGAAAAGGACATCTTTCCCCTCAAACTACGTGATCCATGGAGAGAAGGACATGGAAAACTAGCCCCCAGAGTCTATCTAGGTGATCCATGTAAGGGAGGAGAGTGAGAACACCGTTAGTTCCACTCAACCTCATTCATGTGTGTGCAAGAAGAACAACGATACCTACCTTTGACACCAAGAAGATATCCATCATGCAACAATGTCATAAATCCAAGCAAGACAGAATACTCTTCAATCAAGGATAAGATAGTTCAAAAGAGATATCTTGATATATAAGTGTAAAGGAGATCCTTGGAGGAGAAGAGATCTTTGTTCAAAATAGATCTACCTTCAAGAGGAGTTGTCTTTGACAAATATAACATCTTCTAGAATGAATGAATGCAAGAGTTTTGAAAAGAACAGAGGATTGAGATGACATCAAATAGAGATTATTTATAACAACATAATAGCCATTAATGTTATTTAAAGACGTAATAGAGTGAATGAGGTATTTGAATATGACATGTTAAATAATCTACTATAAGTGAGATTACAAACATGTATAAGATGGTTAATTTTAAAAAGCCTTTAGAAAGAGAGAAGTTTATAGGAGAAGAATAGGCCACTAAGTCATACTTTTCTTGCACACAAGAAATATTAGGAGAGGGATAAGTGTAATTCATTAGAGCCTTATTCCTAGAAGAAGGGATTTTAGATTGAGTAAAAGGTAAAATATCCTAAGTGGAATTAGAAATCTCTTGAGGAGATTCATAAAGAGATTTTTTCATCACCAAGATTTTTTTATGAGATGGATGAGTGTTGAAAGAAGTAAAAGATGATTTAATTAAGGTGAGGTCATCATCACTACTAAATATAGCATTCATATTGAGAGATGGTCTTTTAGATTCTTTGGTGGGCTTAGAAGGATTATATCCAAGTCCAAATGAAGCTTCATGTGTATTATGTTCTAAAGAAATTTTAATTCCTTGTTCATTTGCACAACAACCATTTCCATCATAGTCAGTCTTAGCTAAAATGTGAAAACCAGGACCATAAAGGGATGCCAAATCAGAAAGAGATGGTGATGCCCCATGGGTCTCAGTACTCTATGAATTAAAGTAAAGATTTGAAGAATTATTTGAATTAGAAGCAACCACAAAGTGGTTAATTATTTGTTTAGACAAAGTGGGTTGCTCTTTAGGTTCCTCCTTAGATATCTCCTTCTCAGTCTTATATCCTTTCCAAGATACTCTATAATCTCCTATAAAAGTAGGGGTGAAGTCTAGAGATCCCCAATCATCATCTAAGAGAACTCCTTTGGGAGAAAATATATCCTTGTGAAGAGATTCCGATTGAGTAGAAGAATTGGGAGTACTGGAAGGAAGAAGATCATTAAAGCAAGTAGATGTATTTGAAGAAGTAGAAGGATTGGAAGAAGAATGGGAAGTAGTTGAACAAGAAGATCCAGATTTTAATGGTTCTTGAGGTTTGGTATCAGCTAATAAGGTGTATGTCATATTGTTATGAATGAACTTGACTTGCCTATGCAAAGTTGAGGGGACAACTTGCATGTTATGAATCCAAGGTCTCCCTAATAGAAGGTTATATGTCAAATTACTAGGCATAACATGAATAGGTGTAGGTAGCACAATAGGACCTACCCTAACAGGAAAGGTTATGACACCTAGACATTGTTTAGAAACATTATCAAAGTCTTGAATAGTAAGAGAATAAGGTTTGATGAGAGAACGATCCACATTAGTCTTATCTAATAAGTCCACACCACAAACATTAAGGCTAGATACATTGTCCACAAGGGTTTGTCTTACAACACTATCATTGATAATAACCACAATCATAAGAGGATCATATTGATATTGAATTTCACGAGAAGGTAACTCATCTTGTGTGAATACAATTTGAGCTTTGGATTTTTTTTTTTAGGATCAATCAAAGAGGACATGTTATTAGGTGTCACGGCAGGTGGGACATCTAAGTTTTTCAAACAATCTTGTAACATCCCATGATAAGCAGGTGATGTTTGAACCAAATCCCAAATAGAAATCTTAGCAGGAGTATCTTTAAGTTGTTCAATGATATCATACTCCTTACTAAGGGTTGATATACGAGGTGCTTGTGGAAGAATAGGTTGAGAGGGAGGAAGTGAAGTTTGGATAACTGGAGGATAACTAGGTTGCCTATTGTTTCTTGTGTTGTAAGTATGAGCAACTGTATTATAACTCTCTCCAATAATTTTCTTAGCATACTCATAAGGGCTCTTAGTAGGATAACCTCCTTGCACAATAATAACAAGTTTCTTAGGAGTGCAAAAATAATCATTAGCATAACCACCTTGAACCACTAAGATAGGCTTATGCGGGGAATTTTGAGAAGGACAAGCACCTTGAACTGTGAAGAGGGGTTTATTAGGTGTTTCATTCGCATGTATCAAATTGATTGAGGATGATTTAGGAATATCCAAGGTATCCTTAAAATAAAAATGAACAAGATTCATGGAAGAATTGTTGATAGTCTCTTCTTGCACTAAAATAATATCATGGATAAGACCAATTTTAGGAGGGAGACTAGGGGTAGGCATTGATGTTTTAGGAAAGGTCATATCATCCTCTATCACTAAAGGATATAAATGGGGAATAGACTCTTTGGGAGAAGGATCAACATTACTTTCTAAAGTCTCACCTTTAAGAGGGAGCTCTTTGAAAGAGATTTCAACAATATTATCTTGAACGAGGGTATCCTTATGAGTAGAACCAAGTTGAGGAGAGGGAGATGCTTTACCTTTAGAGAAAAAAATGATTGAGATTCATGGAAGGTGAGATAATATAAAGAGAGTTATCAATCATGATTTTATCCCCTTTGGATAGGGTTGTCTCATGGGGTAGAGAATAATCAAAACCTTCTAATGGTTCATCCCAAATAGTGAGGTTATTGAAAGGAACATCTTGCACAAAGATGTCCTTGTTGTTATTGCCAATTTTGAGAGAAGGGATAATATTGTTTATTAATTCTTCATCATTAGGAGGGAGAACATCAATACATTTATTTAAATCATCCTCTTACCTCAAAATGTGTTCAATAGGATGTTTAGGGGAGAGAGAATTAAGGAAATTGATTATGAATTCATCTTCTTTCTCTAAGGCATCTTTAGGGATAAGACAAGCTTTAAGAGAAGGACAACCATTTCTCATGAATGCATCATCTCTAGTGGGAATTTTGTTGGAATAAAAAGAGGAAATTCCATCACTAGGAAAAGTAGGGACAATACCATCTTCTTGCACAAAATGAAACTCATGAGGGGAGTATTCTTTAGGAAGGAGATGAACATCTTTCTCCGAAGATTCATGCTTAGGAAGGAGATCTTTGGAAGAAGTGTTCATAACCTCTTGTTGTACTAACATGCCCCCATTGGTAAGACCAAGTTTAGGAGAAGATAATTCAATGTCCATCAATAAATTTTCACTTAGAGAGGCATCATGTAAGGAAGGTAAAGTAACATTAAGAAAGGTGTTAAAGATATCATCCTGTTCCTCTAGGATAGCTAGACGGGAAGGCACTTTTTAGGAGAATTGTCAACATCACTCTTCAAATCTTCACCATTAGAGTATGGGAGAGTTTTGAAGAGATTGGTAACAACATATTAAGAGATGGAAAAATTGAAACAAGGGAAGTTAACCTATTATCACATTTATGAAATGAATGCATCATGACAAAAAAATTCCTCTTTCAAATGATAACACATACAAAATAGAAGGAAATGTTCAATTTTAACCAATGCAAGAACTCTAAATGTTGATTTAGAAAATGCAATTTATAAGTGAATTGAGTTATTAAATCAGATCTGATATTAATGATCCAAATTAAGCTATCCACAAGTTCAATTTTCAATTGAAAAATTAGGGTTTTAACAAAATTAACCTCTAAATTATTCGAAATTTGCAAGAAATTGAAACTTGTAAATGTAAATTTGAATTTAAAATAGAAAAAATAATCAGATCTGAGAACATAAATCAGAATTAAAGAAGGTTGGATTCACCTCCGGTTCACCAAAATATGGTGGCGGGAAAAGCGAGACCGAGTGACTAGGACCTAATCCTACTTTTGCCAACATATTGGGAATATGAAAGAGGCTAGGGAGATACATCACTTTGGCTACTTCTTGTGAGAATGTGATATCCAAGGATTGTCTCTTAGGATTTCTATTCCTCTTGTTGCAAATGATGAGAAAAACTAGGGTTTGACTGATCAACTGGACTAGGAGATGAAGAATAATGCATAAATGAACTCAGAATTGAACAAACTTGTAGATTTGAAATTGAGATACTGAAAGAATGAAAGGGGGAGGATTTTGGATGTGTTCGTGATGCTGAAAAATGAGTCAAAATGACCATGACCAGGGTGCCACACCACTATCATGTTTCTGCAGATAGGAGGTTGCAACTGAAAGACTACAAATCTGATGACCTGAAGTTGCACCCTGTCAAATTTTAAAGCAAAGTTGAGGGACCATGGTGCCACGCCACTATTCTATGTAGGAATAGGGCACCATTCCCTTGTCCCAAGCAAATTAGGGCAGATCTTATTATTCTGGGTGGTCTTGGTGCATTTTCCTGAGCTGAAAGTCGTTTCGGATACCTATTTCTGCACCTACAACTGAAAAGGAAGGGTTTGGGTGGATATATAGGGTGTTTCCTCAATCAAAACCCTATGTTGGTGATTTCCACCTCCACAAATAGCCAATAATGTATTAAAAATGTGTGTGCTAGAACCTTGTGTGTATGCAAGATCCTAAAATGAAAGCAAACAATCTAGAGCAACCCTAAAGAGTAAACCCTAAATTCTTGTAATAAACAAAGTAAACGCTCTAAATCAATTATGCAAAGTGATATAAAGCATGAATGTAATTATGCAAGTTGATTAAATAATCTCATACAGAGACATGAAAATAACATGAAATCATACCAATCCCCAAGGGAGAGATATCGCCACAAGATCTCCTATTACTCTTCAATATCTCGAAGGCTTATAATTGATGATGAATGCTTGATGAAATATTGTTGAATGTAGTTGAATGTTGATGAAGACTCCACATAGGCTTCTCTTTAACTACATAGAAGGCTCCTTGTGCTCCAAAACCTACTCTTAGATTCTCAGATCCGATAGATAGATAGTCCTTCCTCTTTTTTCAAATGAAGAAAGAGAGATCTTATGTATGAAACCCTAGATCTTAATTTCAACTTAATTCCACCTTTAGGCCGACCTCAGAATTGAATTTCCCTCCAATCTTTTAGGGTTGAGCATTATAATATCATAGAATTATGCTCCCAAAATTTCAAGGAAAAAGTCGAGGACAATGTGCACTCCCGCCACGGTCTGACCAACTTTTCACCAAATTTTTCAGGGTCATTAGAAATGATGATGTTAGAGCGAATCCCAAAGTTACAGCTGATTTTGAGGTGTTTTGATATGCGAAATCGAGTCTTAATGGTTGAAATAGGACATAATTAGGGTTTATGATTAAATGATGTATTGGAGGAATAAAATAAAACGGGGCACACTTAGGGTAAAGGGCCCAATTTTATGATTATGAAGTGATGAAACATGAGTTTAGATTTAATTTAATTAATTAATTAAATGCTTGAAGGGAAATAATATTGCAAGATGCAAACACACTAAGGCAGGTGCTAACCTAAGTGTGAAATTGTACCACCCTAGCAAGGGTGTACAATTTACGACACTACAACCACCAATTGAGGATCCAAATGTTAACCTTGCTCAAATTTTCATGCATGCATTAGCAAGTACATCCAATCCTTAAACAATAGAGGTAAATATTTTTTAAGAAATATTCTCTCACCATCCCCATTGACTCTAGTATCATTGACCTTAGATTGGATAAACAAGAAGATTATTTTATTCACCCTAATCTAGCTTTGAGGTACTAATAGCTTATGGTGGAACCTTACCTTGTAGGGGAAAGTTTTGCAATGTTTACATTTCCGTGGTATTATTTTGAGATTCGAATACAATTCAAAGCTAATGATTAACGACATATCTTATGAGGCCTCTCTCTTAGATATATAAGTCTTGGTAACTCTCATCACATGGAAAATTTACTTAAAAAGAGGTTTTCATAGAATTATTGCATAAATTTTTGGTATTCAAGCTATCAACTCTTCGACATAAAGGGTTATCCCACATAAGTGGGTTACACTTTTAGTCATGAACAAAACTTGTCAGTTGTCAAAAAAAATTGTAAGGCCCCTCAAACAAAGGGGAACCTTTGCTCGAATATTTTTTTGTGTTCACTCAAACATCCTCCTTTGAACAACCACCTCAACATGGAGGGGTTCATTCAAAGGCCATGTCGGCCAATTTTTTAATTAATTTAGGGGGTTTCATTTGAACCCCCTTCATTTGAAGGTATTTAGAGGGGTTCATTTCTACCCCCCTATTTTCCACTCCCCCCCCTACATCTACAAAAAAATTTAGTAGATTTTACACTTTTGAGGCTTGGGTAAAGGATCAAAATGGAATCAACTTGACAAACCCAACTACAAGATCATATTACTCAAAATGAACTTTCCAACAAGTATAGTTTTAATATATTTTGGTTTTATTATGTGTTTTGTTTAAGTTTTACTAAACATATATTTTTCACCGAACATCAACTTCTTCATTCTACACATGTGGAAAAATGGTAAATTAATTTTTTTTAAATTGAAAAATATCTACACAATAGGTATTGATGTCCTTGTTCCAACAAAAACATAGAGATAGGGAAGTTAGCCTATAACTTTTGTGCATATGTGGTTAGCAGTTAGTGTTGTTAGACCACTACCCTTATGAGGTTACCACCTTGAATATTTATCATGTCGCAATCAAGTAATTTCATTTTCTCTTACTCTATAATTATGTGTTTCTCAAATGGACCAATAATAGAAAATTGTTGAAAATCATAAAGATTAGGTACCTCGATTAAAATCTCTACAATCATGTTGTCCTATGATAGGAATAATCAATTCTAAATTACTCTTTCAAAGTGGTTTTCTTGAAAGCCATCTCTATTGTACACTATTTATTCCTGGGTTGGAGCAAAGCAGAGGAATATGAAGGAATTGTCAATGGAGCTTGTCAAGTGGATTAGATGAGAGGAATGCATGGCTAATGAGGAACAAATTCATCCCTTTGCAACATGTGCAAATTCTATTTCATTTGGGTCAAAAATGAGAAAATCCAGTTATTTGAAACATAAAGAACTCTCAGCCGAATGGAATCCATAAGCAAGGGAAGACATGGTCTCCAAAAGCAATTCTTATTAGTGAAGATAATGGGATCGCCAAAATCCAAAAAGCCTAAATAGTAAAGCTATTGTTATCCCTACAAAATCTCTCCAATCTGCCACAAAACATATGAAATAGTATGAACTGGGGCATTCTTTGTTTGTGACTGTCATATCTCCATGCAAACAGGTACAATGACTTTCTGGGTTGAACATATGCCTCGATTGTCATAACGTACTTGCCATAATAAAGCTCAATGATGATAACGCACAAGAAGCTCTTTCACTTTCATATCTTCTGTCTTCCATCCCCCGTTCTTGATTGACTTCCATCGTCCTTCTCGAGTCCGCGTAGCCTACTATCACATGACTGAGTATAATGACACACCAAAAACATTTGCATCTCATGTAGTTTCACCTGCATTATCACATGTTAGCATTTCATATATACATATAGGTATCACAACTGCATCACATCCTGCACACAACACATATTAGCACAATTTACATTTGCATTATCATATTCATTTGCACTTCATACATTCACATTTGCATCATGCCTACACATATAAAAACATAAAAGAACAAAAAAATATATATTGCATTGCATCATATACATATTTGCATCCATATCATAAGCATCACATAGAAACATACATCACATAGGTACGCATGCATATAGCTGCCGCAAAGATGAATCATCTCATATATATATATATATATAAAGTGTCATGATACAATGATGTCCAAAAAAATCATATGGCTACAATCACCCGCAGGTGTCTACATCATCATACAAAAATGGTACAATACTGCTACATAGGGAACCCTCTATGGCTATGATGAACTCCCTCCCTCAGAGCCACCTGGCCTCGATGGAATCTGAGCCCCTAAAGGACCTACCCCAGGATCATCCCTCCTGTCCCCTCTATCTGGTGGTGGTGGAGGACCCATAACCCCACCACTTGATGCCTGTCTCCTCCGGCTCCCTCCCATAGCTGTCGTTGTCCGCGATGGTCTATGGAAGCTCCTCGCCTGCTGATCCGCTATCACTGCACCATAATAGAGATCCCGCCAGTAGGCAATCTCCTCCCCGTCCTGCAGGACGTAAGCATATCCTACCCCTGTGTCCTCTGCTACCTGCCTCCCAGCCCTCAGTGCTATCTCAGCCTTTATGTAGCGCTGAATGGCCTGGTCTCGCTCCTGCTCAGTATCTCAGAGCTGCCTCCTGAGCCTATCCCTCTCCCTCTCCAACTCCAGGATCTCATTTGCCTGTCCCTAGCAGATCTCCCTCAGCTCCATCAGCTCATCCTCCTCTGCATCAGCCCCCTGTGGCTCCTCCTGTATGGGTGCCTACCGTTGTGCCTGTGCCTGTACCTGTACTGGTGCTTGTACTGGTACCTGTCCCTGTATCTATCCCTGTCCCTATACCTGCACCTGTCTAGGACCCTGTGCTGCTGACACCTGTAGCGGCAATCCACCGCGACCCCTCACCACCCGAGCCTGCCTCTCCTCTCCACCCTCTCTTCGTGGTGCCACCCTCCTCTCTCCAACTGCTCCCCTCCTCCTCCGTCGGCCTCTGCCCCCATCACCTCCACCATCATCATCATCCCCACCACCATCTCCATCTAATGGCTCTCTCGGATCTGTCAGGCATGGGAATGGATGCTCGGCCCAGTATGTTGTGTTCTCGGCATCCTCAATCTCTGGCCACATGTCCCAGGGTAGGGGCATCATCTCTACCAACTGTGTAACAGCCTGATCATATGACAACAGGGGCCCAAACTGCACCTAATCTCTCACAGTCCATGCATACATGCCTGAGCCCCGTGGCATCCGTTGAATCCTGTCAAACTGCCTGCCAACCTTGTCCACTAGCTACCTCTCCAGCACATAGGGCATCCACCCAATCAGGTACCTACTCCGGAAGGTGTAGGGAAGCTCAACCACATCATCCTACCACTGCTCGCATCCCAGGTATGGCCTCCATATGACCATATCGAGGTCATCTATCACCCGCCGCTAGTGCTCTAACCTGCCAATATGTGGTTGCGATGTGATCATGTCATATAGGTGAACAAAACTATGTCTGTGACCTCTACCCCTGAAGTGTATCGGCCTCATCACTGGCAAATGCTCATAAGCCCACACCTCCAACAATGTCACCCTATAGCCGAATCCCACTGACCCATGGTATACAAATTGATGCAGCTCATAGTAGAGGTGTGCCAGCACACATGGTCCCCAGGCATATCTGGTGTGTTGTGTCACTAGTGTCTCCAATGCGCCTCCCCAGCCTACAGCCAACCCCCGTGTCGCCCTATCCGGACACAGGAACCCACTGATCGCTCCTCCTATAACTGCCGGTAGCACTAGCCTTGTAGCTGTCATCATATCCCAAGCCACATGTCTAGCCCTCATCTCTAGTCCTGGGTCTTGGAACACTCGTCTCAGGGCCTCCCTGTCTCCATCTCGATCGTATGGGATCAGCTCCCCATCGATCGATATCCTCAAGATCCTATATACATCCTCAAGGGTGACTATCATCTCCCCCATCGGCGAATGAAAAGTACATGTCTCGGAGTGCCATCTCTCTGCCAGCGCAGTCAACAGTCCCATGTTTGCCTGAAACTCAGGCACATACAGAACATGTCTCAATCCCATAGCCTCAATAGCAGCTCGCTCCTCGGCTGTCAGCTCAGGTCGCAATCTCTGAGTTGATGGGAATCTCTCCCGTGACTCCAACATAGGCCAATACTCCTGCAGTCAAGGAAATCAATCATGTCAGTCATAGTAGCATTCCCTATTCATCACAAAATGCTGCTCTTTATCCTAGTGCTTATATTTATCATATGGCTCTATTTATCCTAGTGACACTCACTGTTCATCACAAAGTGTTGCTTCTATCCTAGTGGTACTCCCTGCTCATCACAAAGTACTATGTGTCTGACACTCGCTGTTCATCACAAAGTGTTGCTCACATTTGCACTTACTATTCATCACAAAGTGCTACTCATATTTTAGTACTCCCTGTTCATCACAAAGTACTCTATCTTGGTACTCACTGTTCATCACAAAGTGCCTTGATCTATTTTAGTCTTCCCTAGAGGACCTGCTTGAGTGTATCCTCTCAGCAGCTTATCCAATCGACAGCGTATGTTCATCACAGAAATGCCGATTTGACCTAGAAGACACAAATTCACATTTTTTTGGACACAAACGCGCTTTCCTGACATAAACGCACTTAAAGACTGCACAGACATGCCTGAAAAACATAGACGCCCCTGACAAACACAGACGTGCCTATGCTCTGCACAGATGCACCTGGGTGACACAGACGTGCCTTCTTGGCACAAATGCGCCTACACATCACAAACGTGGCCGCATTTGGCACAGACACGGTTTCCCTCACAGACGCGCTTGGCACAAACACAGACGCGCCTTGCGAGCATAGACGCGCCTGGACATTTTTGGACATTTTTTGGACCCTATTCTAGGTGCATTTATTGCCCTATCTATCATGCATTAATGACAATAATAAATGCATCGAAGTACGAGGAGGTTTGGTGGTACTTACCGGCTCTCCTGCCTCTGCTGGCCTCTGGAATTGGCGAACGCGATCGAATCTGTGAACGAAGGCCATCGCTGCTGACTGTTGCTGCTCTATTTTCGCTCTGCACTCTGCTCTCGTGGATGTGTAGATGACAATGAGGATGTATTTTCCCCTGTGGTCTATCTTATAGACTACCCTAGCCCTAGCCATCGTCTCCCGAGTCAGTCTTCTTTATGCCGTGACTTTGTCACTTTATCCGATCAGTCCATTCTATCCCGTCTTTCTTATCGAGAGATTGTCTGCGATCTTTTCAGACATTTTTTCATCCAATCTCTTGAGGGGGCATATCATTCCCATCTTGGGGCTACTCTGTATCAGTTCATCTATCTTCTTTGAAACAATGCGACAAGCCGCATTGTCTCGAAGAGGGGCAAAATGTAGACACCTAAAATTGTCCAGTCTAATTAAATAAATATTATTTATTTATTTACTTTAGCCTAATTCTTCTATTAATTAGATAAATCTTTATTTATTTAATTAATTCATTTATCCTCTTCTAGCCTTATTTCTCATTTAAATAAATACATTTATTTATTTAAATTATCCTTTTCCTAAATTAAATAAATATTTTATTTATTTAATTATCCCACTTCTTCTATTAATTAAATAAATCTTTATTTATTTAATTAATTCATTAACCTTTTCTACCCATGACACATGTCATTCATCTCTTAATTCATACACTACCTACCCCTTTCATTATTTTATTATTTCTTTTACCTACCCTCTAATCATAGCCGACCTCCTTTTACACCTCTCAATCTTATCCCTCCATTTCATATAGTGTCTTCTATATAAGGAGATGCTTCCTTCATTATCAAACCCTAATCATCTTTTATGCAATTGACTACACTATGATCCTACTTGCAACCACATTCCGTTCTTTGTTGAGCTCTTGTGCACATAAAATCTGAGAGCAAATATATCAAGCAAGATCAATGGAGATAGGAAGAATGGAGATCCAAACCCTATTGGACATGTGATGGTATAATCTTTGTGATTTCGTTTGATTTGCATTGTCTTAGGTAATCTTCATATGTTATGGTGGATCTTTGTTGTTGTTAGGCTAGGGTTTTGTGGTTGAATTCATTTAGCCTTTCAATATCGTTATTATTGTTATCCATTTTCACCATATACAGCAGGATTAAGTCGTCACCGTCCGATGGAGTTCTAAGTGATGATCAACGATGGAGATTACATTGGAGAAGGGTCGGGCCAACCACGATTGGGCGTCACCACATTTATGTCGCCCGCTACCCCACAAAGCAGAAAGGTTTTTTTAGAAAGACCATGCGGGGAAGTTATGAGGATGGCTAACAAGCCTCCCGCACACCCACAGCATAAAACTCCAACAGTCGGAAGATCATGCAGAGTAGTGAGCGAAGGGAAATCAACTACCTCACTGGCCCGCTACAAAAAAGAGAGAAGCTGACAAACCATGCGGGGAGGCGGGAGAAAGGAAAATAGTTCCCGTACACCCACAAAATAGAATGGTAGTAGCTGAAAGGCCATGCAGGGAAGCGGGAAGAAACCAAACCAACAACCCGCACACATGTCAAACAACGTTGAGGGAGCCAAAAGAAACTGCGGGATTGCAGGAGCACAAAGTTGATTGCTTGCACAGGGAAAGAAATAACAAGTTCCCACAGGCCGGTGAAGTGAAACTGAAGGCGTAAATGGAATGTGTGGGGAGGTGAGAGGAACAAGCCAAGTCCCCCGCTCACCCACAACACCAAACTGGAGCAACCAAAAAGCCCTGCGGGGGTGCAAGAGGAAAAGAAAAAGATTGCCAACCGGTGGGAACAAATGTAGAGACCAGCCCGCGGATGAATTGGTATCCTCCAGTGGGTTGCCATTAAGTGATTTGACCGGTTGATCTAGAACCCAAAATGTTGAAAAAGTAAAATGGTCCTTATGCAGATTATCAACAAGGAATGTGCATAACACGAAGGTTATGCAGGTGCGCATAACACACAAGTTATGCAACTACATTGAATTTCTCAGATTGGATCTACAACTAAGTTGGCAGAAAAGGGTCAACAGAGTCTTCTGGCTATTGAATTAACTCTGAGTCTCTGATTAGTAGTACTCTTGTGAAGAGATTGCTCTGCAAGTATATTGTAATTTATTATTGATTGCTGAATAATATATTGAGCTACTTTTGGAGTGTGAGGTTTTTCTCCCAAAAGGGTTTTCCCCACATAAATCATTGTGTTGTTGAGTTGTGGTATGCGTGATATTATGTTTATTTATGTTATTTTTGTAACTTTTGTAACGATCTGTAAAATTTTTGCATTACCCTCCTCTCAAGATTAGCTTAGGAAGTTGTTTCACTAGTTAACTTCCTTACAGATATATGGCTAGCTCAAATTAGAGGATAGGTCTTGAAAATATTAGAGAGGTGGTTAAAGATAAATTAAGAGATGAATGAAAAATGTTATGGAGGGAAAAGATAATGAATTAATTAAATAAATAAGGATTTATTTAATTAATAGAAGAGGTGGGACCTTAATAGATAAGTATTTTGATGGGTATGTGGGTTGTTGTTTATTCATTGTAACTTAACATAATAATACAATTAAAATATTAATAATATAATATTTAATCATTTAAAATAAAATAAAATATTTTATTATACAATATTAAATCTATGTAATATAATAATATAATCTAAAATGTTAGATTAGGGTTTAAAATATTAATAAAATAGATACAAATATATCAAAGAAAATTATAATAAAATATTTATATATAAAAATTGAGGTAAGTATTGCCAAGGGGGTAACTCTAATTATATAAGATCCAAAAAAACCATTAAATGCATGCCCTTTCCACCAGGAGTGCAACACCAAAATAACACAAAGTTTTGCTGACACATGACCCTACTTTAATAACATAAAATAAAGCATTACACAACAATAAAACTAATAACCACTCACATTTGGGTGTGAACCTTTACACATACTCTAAAAAATGATCCTCATACTTGCAAATCTTAATGCCATTAGATGCTTGAGTCTAGAAGGAGGTGATTCTTCCTCTTAACTTTCATCCATTCTTGATCAGGTGTGTGAGAGATATTCTATTCATTTCCATTTACCATCTTTGCAGATCCTCCAAAATTTAACCCAATTGAAGCCACTAATGACTCAGATTGTTGCAGATCTAATTTCAATATTGAATCTACTTTTATTAAAGAATCAAATTTCACAATTGAGGATAAAGAGGCACCAACCATGTTTGAACCATCCTTAGGCTTACTCCCAAAATCAGGGACCAGCAGATAAAGACATGGGATCTATTTCTTGTATAACTTACATGAAGAAGATGAATCATCTATCCCTATGGGTGCAACAATATAGTGGTTGTATTCAACCCCAATCCACCAAGTGGGTTGATTAGGAATAGCCTTTTTTTGATCAATTCCTTGCTTCTTGTTACACATGGAGGTGATATGAGTAGTTGAGAAACATTTTCTATGTCTAAAAACTATCCCTTCATAATTTATAGGTTGTCTCTAGCATCACTTTCCTACCTTCAAAGAGATTTCAATAAGAAGGCCTTTGGACATATCAAATTCAACACATAAATGAGCACAAGTAGAGTTTTCATAATTGATAGTCTCTTTTGAAATGATGTGATACTTACCAATCCCATTGGCAATAGCCTTCAAACATGAAATTTCCCAAAAATGCAGAGGGAAGTAGGACAATCTTATGCACAACAAGGCTAAAGAAAACTTCTTGAAAACACCCCCAAGAAGCACCTTTTTGTGTAGATTTTGGTGCACCTAGGCATGGAGAAGCAAGGCCAAAGGGGGAAGAGGGCACAAAAGTATACAAAGAAAATCAAAATGTCATCTTTTAATTCAACATTTGTTTTTGTAAAACATCTATATAATTATTAGTAATAATAAAATAATAATATTATATTAGAATATCTATTGACTATAAAATATATAGAGTATAATAAATAATATTGTTTGAATAATAAATATTACAATAAATATATGAATTTATTATAATATTAAATAATATAAATCATAAAAAAATTATATTGTTATTACTATTAAAATAATAATTATTAGAGTTGTTAAAATAAAATAATATATAAATACCTATTCAATGCAAGGGTTACTAGCAATGGCGATTAATGGGTAATATGTTTCGCAATTGCTTGGCTCAATGGATGGTCTAGCTATGAATAGGTTGCCCACCCGTTGAACCAAACTATTATTGTTACTAAGGGGGCACATAGGAAGCCTTCCCTTGAAGTTGTTTGTTCTTAATGCCCCTCTCCCTTACTCATTGCTTCCCTACTTTAAAATGGGGTGGTTTCTATTCTTCGTTCCATTTGGAGTCTCTTTTTTTCAGAACATAAAGACCTCCTCTTGAACATCTGGGATCTACCCTCAAAAAAACTACATAGCATTGGTAACTAGCAAACTATTAAAATATATATTAAACAGTTATATTTGTAATAATATCTATAATATTTATTAAATATTAAATATATATTAAAGATGTATATTTATATTATATATATTAAACAATATAAATAATGCATATATTAACATAAAAATATAAAAAATCTTTTAAAAGGGTTCTTTGTGGTATCTAGAGGCCTGAGGTAAGGGTTATTCTCTCCGCATTTCTATTTATAGTGATGGTTGAAGCCTTGGGAAGAGTCATTTGGGGGGTGTTGATATTTTGTTACGTTGAGGGCATTCAAGTGACAAGTAGTGTCCCTATAGTCTCTCATCAATAATTTGTAGATGACACAATACTCTTTAGAGTTGCTAAAAGAAGTGAAGCCTCCAACTTGAAGGAAATATTAGACTCATATTCCAAAGCTTCAAGATAGGAGGTAAGTGAGGCGAAACCGGAAATATTTTTCTTTTACACTCCAATCGGGAAACAACAAGAAATATCAAGGTTATTGAATTTCAGTATTGATCAATTACCGTACACTTATATTTTTATTTTGTTTGCAACTAGACTTAGAGGTGGAAAGTTGTGGGATCCTCTAAGAGAAAATTATTCAACAAATTGGCCTCTTGGAAATGATGGTGGCTATCATAGCAATGTAGGATAACTATGTTGAAGGTTATCATTTTAGTGATTCATTTTACTTATTGTCATGCTTATCTCTCTCAATAGGAGCCAACCAAAGGATTAACTAGAAGAAGGAAATTCTTCTGGAAAGGAGGTACCTCAAATAAAGACAAAGTCACTTTGATAGCCTGGGACAAGGTTTGAAAGGACAAAAAGGATGGGCCTTCTGGAATAAGGAATCAAATATCCTAGAACAAGGGCTCTTGGAGATAAGCTACTGTGTATATTATTCAAAGAGCCTCATTTGAAATGGGAAAAAAAAATTGAGGGAAATATATTGAAGGCAAGGACCCTACATGCATCCTTACAACTAGTAATCATCCTAGGGAATTTTATTTTACATTGTATGTTGGTGATAACTAATTACCTATTATGAGACATTCATAATGACAACTTTTCACTCTTTTGGGAATATTCCTAGGGGCTATCCTTGACTAGACAAATTTCTCAGGTTGGAACACACAAAGAGCCATCTTAAGGTAGTATGAAGGTACCATGTGAGGGATTATGTGTAGTTTTTGCTTGAGGTAAGTGATCTCTTGTGGAAATGAAAGGATTTAAACTTCCCAAACTTACTTGGGAACAAGGTGGACCAACTAAAGGCAATCCCGGATGAGAGAACCATTGTATTTAACATTATGCAATATACTCTCATCTTGCAGGCTCTAAAGATGAATGATACAATGTCAAAGATGGTTACAAATTGATTGAAAGGAAGAGAGAAAGGGTTGGAACATTGATCCTAACTCACCTTTGTTGGAATAAATTATGCTTGCCAAAAGTGGGTGCATTCACTTGAGTGGCTCTTCAGAAGAAGATACTTATGACTAAGAAATTTATGAAGATGGTCCACCACAGTGTGTTTAATGCATGGGAAGTAAAGATACTATGGATCAAACCCTCCTTGGTTGTCCATTTGTATAAGAATGTTGGATATGGCTACATTCCAAGATGGATTGGTTTAGAGCACTCCTTAATGAATTTTTAAGCTTGTTTATTTCTTGGTCTCTTTTAAATAGAGTTGTAGTGTACTCTTTTCTATGGATCATATGCCCATCCATTCTTCTATGGTAATTGTGGAAGGAGATACATAGAAAAATATTACATGGAAAGGAGATGGGAATGGCTTCCTTCTTGAACAAGGTAGAGGCAGTTATAGTGGAAGCAGTCAACAAAAGACTTGCTATTCAAAGTAATATGAACTCCATTTTTACAAATTGGGATGTTGAAATTCAAATGGCATGACTTACATATTCCCCTGATTGTTGGTCCTAGGGGTAAGGAAGGAATAAACTTAAGGGATCAAGCGATATTGATCCCTTGTTTAGGATGGTATAAGTTGAAATTATTTGATGAGGCCACCAAGGGCAATTTGGGTTCATCAGTAGCAAGATGCATTGTGAGAAAGTGGGATAGACTAGTGACAATTTATAGGTCTTCTCTATCATTGCTAGTAGGAATAAATATTATAGTAGAATTCTTAGCATTGATTCGTGACCTTGGGATTTGTAGGGAGATTGAGATAAAGAAAATATAAAATGAAGGTGACTCCTCATTAGTCATTAAAACTATCAAGAAAAGTAGTACTCTAAATCGAAAGCTATAGGACTACTAGAGGTCCAGTATTAGGTTTTCTAGAACAATTTAAATTTCACGCAACCAACCATGTATATAGGGAGGCAAACAAATGGAGGCATACTTATTGGTATATGATGTTGTGGATGGTAAGGAATATTGCCTTCTTAAAATTGTTGAGGGTAGGAAATGTGGTTCAGAGAGAATCTATGTTGTTGTTTGAGTGAATCTCTAGTTACTTGTCCAACTAGGGGTTGGAGTTTTTTGGTGTCTATTGGAAAGTTTGTGCTAAGTTCATTTATAGTAGGTCATACTATTTGAGGACATAAGAGGCAACAAGAGCCTCAGTTGTTCTTAATGGTACCAGAAGGAAAGAATGCAACATTGGGAATGTAATCATATATAGAAAGTAAAGAAACAATTACCTTAGCCATAAATTCTCATGCATCTAGTCATTTTATTTGAATAGAAGAATTCATGGACCTGGGGAGGCTTTTATGAGCATGAATACCGAGGGGGTGTCCTCCTTTTGAGGCCTTTTGATGGCAGTAGTTTCGTGGCGTTTTATTTGAATAGAGGAATTCATGAACCTGGGGAGGCTTTTATGAGCATGAATACCGAGGGGGTGTCCTCCTTTTGAGGCCTTTTGATGGCAGTAGTTTCGTGGCGTTAGACAGTCAATGTCTTTTGGGCTGTCTTTGTGGGGTTTGTAGAGCCTCCACTTTGAATTTTGATTATGAAGTCTTTTTTATTGTTGAAAGACAAACAATGTTATTACAGATTTTTCAAAATTAGAACTTGACATATTTATTAACAAAAGACAACATAAATATACTTAGTATTCTTGGAATTTTTATTTTGTATATAATCAGACAACAATTTGAATATTTTTTAAAACAAACCAATTCAAATTGAATTATACCAAAAAAATACTTCTTTTACAATGCTACAAAGGCAAGTAGTCTCACTATGTGATGCAAATTTATGATTAATTTCTGATATTTCTTTAAAGTAATATAAATCTTATTGAAAATTCAAAATAATATTTCTTTAAAGTAATATATATCTCAATGAAAATCCAAAATAACAAATCTCTTACATAAACAAAAAGTAATTTCAAAATTAAAAAAATTTAAAAAAATAAAAAATACTTTAAATCTATTCACAAATGGAAAATACAGCGCAACGTTTTTTTCTTAAAAATAGGAAAAAACAAATAAAATTGGTTTATGACCATTAAGGATATAGTTTTAAAAGAAAATGGTTTAATGACTTGGAATTTGTAGCATAAAATAGCCATTCAATCTGAATATATGAGAATATAGAAATCACATAAACTAATATAAATGACTTCTTCCTTTCTATGCAGGCATTATGTACAATTTAGGCACAGGCTAATCTCTATACAAAATGGTATTTGAAAAAAAATTTAGTAAACTATTAAAAAAAATTATCAGATTTTTTCAGTTTAACAGAAATGAAGGACATAAAAATTTAACTCTTTGAAAATTTCACAGATCTGTTATGTTTTGCCATTTTTACATGCCACCTACCTATGGTATTTTCCTTTTTGAACGTACACTTCTCCTATTAGCTTCCTTAATTGCACCATCTGGGGAGTTCAACAATCTGTTCTGCCATTCCACACAAGGAACACAAAACCAGTTTCCCTCTGGAGGAGGTTGCACACATTGGGTATGATAGCAGTCACTGCAACCACTACAAAGAATAGTTGGAGCATTATTCTCAAGCAGAAAACATTCTCTACACAGACATGAAGGGCAGTACCATGTTACACCAGGCAACGGAGCAGAACCCAATGGAGGTTTCATACATCTTGTAAGGTAATACTTGAAGCCACAATTCTTATTACTGCACTGTATAAGTTGGTCGTCTTCTCTTTCACCAACTGTGCAAATGCAACCCACATATTCTTCACTATCGCCACTGCTCTCTTCGTTCTCATTGAGTGTGTGTTGAGAAAGGGTATCAGCATGGAGGATTATCCCCACTTTCTCTTACACTGTTACAGAGCTCTTGCAGATCTGCATTGAGTTGAGGAGGAGAAAGAGCATAAGACCCACACTTGATTCTGTCTTGTATTTTTCTCATTCCCTCTTCAATTGCACCTGATTCCCACAATTGGGCAAATGCTTCTGTTGATGCAATCTCCTGCAACGCTTTTCCAAAGCTCTCCTCCATCTCTAGACGTGGAGATTTGAGTGTTTCTTTGCCTCTCTGTCTCTTATCTCTGTGACTGCTTGTATCCTTCTCTTTCTCCATAGTCGTCCTATGCATTTGATCCTTATGATTCACTTAATGATGGGGCAGATGAAATTCTGAACCTTCGAAATTATATATATGTTTTTAATTGATTCAAGATGAAATAGGATTTTGAAAGGGCGCATCCTTTCCAAAACAAAATATTGGTTGGCATGTGAGTGACATACTTTCGTCTCCTATTATTGTGTTTGGTGCACAATCCAATCGACACTTCTGTAGTGAAGGCTGGTCGTGCATTTGCCTAGCTATTTCAGATAGGGGTTTTCTACTTCCCCTTGGTCTATAGTGTGTCGTTAGGGAATGGTTTAAATTATACACAATAAGCTTACATTTATAGGCTTAAAAGTGTTAAACAGTCAGAGTTGACTGACATTTTTTAGGCTTAATATGTTGCTTAATGTATGTAGTCACATTAAGAATACATTTCTAGGCTTAAAAGTGTTAAACACACAGAGTTGACTAACATTCTCTAGGCTTAATATATTGCTTAGTGTGTGTGGTTCTAACGTGGTTGGTTGGTAGGTTCTAACTCAGAGTCGAGGCTATCTAGCCATCTAAAATGCACATCATACAAAAGATAGTTTTGAGAAAAAAGATTAAATCTCTTTTGTATCATGTGTGTTTTAGGTGGCTAGATAGAACACTCCGGGAAGTGGCTATCCAGCTCCTAGGATGTACCAATGCATAAGTGATGTTGTATGAAAGTAACTTATGAATTGGTGCATTTTAGAGGCTGGATAGCCATTTCCACTAGTTAGCTCTAACTGACTATTAAGGAGTTGTTGGCAATTCAAGATGTTAGTTTTTCCTCTTTTGATGGTGCTAGGGATAATGTTGATTCTTTTAGCAATTTTGGTATGTCATAGTTCAGTAAGGAGCTAACTGGGGGAATGGTTATCCAGCCTCTAGAATGCACCAATTCATAAGTTACCTTCATACACCATCACTTATGCATTAATACATCCTAGGGGCTAGATAGCCACAACCCTAAAAGAGCCTAACTCAATTACTATTAAGGATTTGTTGGCAATACCTAACTAATGGAAACAATTGTCCAGCTTCTAGAATGCACTGGTTCATAAGTTACCTTCATACACCATAACTTATATATTGGTGCACCCTAGGGGCTCAATAGCCACTCCCCAAACTAGTGTGGATAGGGATATATAGAGGTCACCTACTCATAGTCTCTATTAGGACCCAAAATCTAATTTATTTTTTAGTTAGTTACTTTTGTCCTAAGGTAGTAGTAATAAAAGCATTCAACACATATATTTTGAAAGTCATTCGTTTTGTTAAAATAGTTTATCTTGGATGTTTAAGAGATAATAGTTCAATTAATTATAATTTTAGAGAGTACAATAGATATTCATGAATTACATTATAAAGAGCATTGTTCCAAGATATTGTTCCCTCAAAGAGGGTTCAAATTACCATAATATAATTATGGTATTTGAATGCAATGTATCTCTGTGTGTTGATTATTCCATCATATTGTTTCTTGTATATTGTGTTTGGTTAATTTGTTGTAAGAGGTTCCTCACGTTTGGTATTAGAGCTCTTTCATAGGCTAAATTTTGTTACAATAGCCTTTTTCTCTCAAACCTTATACAACTATCCACCTGATGCTCTAACCTCACCTTTTTAGGATCTTGGTGACCAAAAGGTGTTTATAGTAATAAGAATGTTGAGATTTTTCTCCCTGTAGTTTTTCTTCATTTTTAAAATGAAAACTCTATACCAAAGGTTTTAAAACAAACACATAAGAATTTTCATTTTAGGCATAACTAGGTTCCCCATATATGTTTCCATTAAAGGAGGGAAGGGTTGTCTTTGCAAACTATGTCATCAAATAGACTTTGTATATGGTCTTATGCTCCTATGTACCCTCAAGTTTATCAAAAGAACCTTTAGTTTTTTCTTTTTAGAAACCTCACCATAAGATTCCACTGTCTATCACTTGTGATGTATTACTAAGTGGCCAACCCCAACAAGTTACTTGTGTCATATTATATTTGTCAAGATCTGTATATCCACAGGCTTATAGACTATACACACCTTGTAGCAACCTTCTATTTTTTCTAGACTAGCCTGTCTAGCTTGAGATATTTGGAAGGTGATTGAAACCACCACTAATGACCATCAACTCCAAACCAATAGAAGTTTCATATTACATAGATTAGTAAAAGTGTGAAACAAATATCAACAAAAGTAATTTTTTGTAGTTTCAAAAAATAGCCATGCAATAGAGTAGTTAGAAACTACATCAAGAAGTGCATGCAATAGTTTATATTTTGAAAAATTAAAAAAGAAGTAGCATAATTTGAGAGAGGTACATCACAAAGAAAAATGAACTAAAGATTATCCCTTGATACTAGTCTGGAATCCAAAAAATGTGAAACAAAAAACAAACAAGAAATGAAAAAATAATATATTTTTTATCTTCGTCCCATTGTGATGGACTTGCTTAAAGCGTGCATCAATTTTTGGTATTATCTTAGCACTTTTTTTACCATCATAGGACACCTCCAATGATTGTGATCACCAAGCTAAAGAAATGAATATATCTTTGCATCTCATCCCTTAGTTATGGACTTGTCCATATCTTATAATATTTTACTCACATAATTGGTCTTGATGCAACAAATGAACACTTTGATAATCTTGGTTCCAATTTTCACTTACATTACCACCCTTGTAGTTAAAAATTGAATTTCGAAACATTTATCATATAGACACTACTAGTTGGATCTACCATGATAAACAATATTTCACTCTTCAAAATACTCCTTGGGGTATATAGTTCATTTTGCTTCATTTGGCTTGGAAAATGAACCAATTCAATTGTATAGATAGTACTAGAAGGCTCATCTAGAACCTAGTTGGACTAAATTTACAAAGCTTCTCTTAGTCAAATTCACCCCTATTACATATGAATATTTTACTAGAGCCTTAACCAAATTGTGACAACTTGGCTATATGTCTACGAATGTTAGACTAAGTTTGAAAACCATGCTAACCAAATAAAAAATTTGATAGAAGACTTCTTTACTAAATATTTCATAAATGGTCTCAAGGAGGAAAATTTATTAGAGGTCAAAATGTTTAAACCCGAGGATATAATTTCCACCACAAGTTTGGCAAAACTTGTAGAAGATAAACTCAAAATTTAGTGTCACTTCTCCAAGATCACCCCATTCAAGCCCAATTGTGTTGAATTGTCCTATCCACACCTCCAACAATTACTCCACACCTATCAAATATCTTATTGAGTGACAAATGTGAGCTTAAAAAGAATAAGTATTGTGTTACAATTATGATGAAAAATTTATCACAAGACATCATTTTGTCCAATAGAAGCTATATTTTATTGATGTTTAACATCCACTCAATGAAAATGATTACGTATATGCCCTAGAGTCATAGGCAGAGGAGAGACAACTGTAGTGGCGGGAAAAGTGAGACCGGGTGACTAGGACCTAATCCTACTTTTGCCAACACATTGGGAATACGAAAGAGGCTAGGGAGATACATCACTTTGGCTACTTCTTGTGAGAAAGAGATATCCAAGGATTTTCTCTTAGGGTTTCTATTCCTCTTGTTGCAAATGATGAGAAAAACTAGGGTTTGATTGATCAACTGGACTAGGAGATGAAGAATAAAGCATAAATGAACTTGGAATTGAACAAACTTGTAGATCTAAAAATGAGATACTGAAAGCAGGAAAGGAGGATGATTTTGGATGTATACATGATGCTAAAAAATGAGTCAAAATGACCAGGACCAGAGTGCCACACAACTATCATGTTTCTGCAGATGGGAAGTTGCAACTGAAAGACTGCAAATCTGATGACCTGAAGCTGCAACCTGTCAAATTTTAATGCAAAGTTGAGGGACCATGGTGCCACGCCATTGTCTTAGGTAGGACCAGGGCACCATGCCCCTATCCCAAGCAGATTAGGGTAGATCTTATTATTCTAGGTGGTCTTGATGCCTTTTCCTAAGCTGAAAGTCCTTTCGGGTACCTGTTTATGAACCTACAACTGAAAAGGAAGGGTTTGGGTGGCTATATAGGGTGTTGCCTCAGTCAAAACCTTGTGTTGGTTTTTTCCACCTCCACAAATAGCCGATAATGTACTAAAAATGTGTGTGCTAGAACCTTGTGTGTATGCAAGATCCTAAAATGAAAGCAAACAATCTAGAGCAACCCTAAAGAGTAAACCCTAAATTCTTGTAATTAACAAAGTAAATTCTCTAAATCAATTATGCAAAGTGATACAAAGCATGAATGTAATTATGCAAGTTGATGTAAATAATCTCATACAAAGACATGAAAATAACATGAAATCATACCAATCCCCAAGGGAGAGATATTGCCACAAGATCTCCTATTACTCTTCAATATCTCCAAGGTTCCTAATTGATGATGAATGCTTGATGAAATGTTGTTGAATGTAGTTGAATGTTGATGAAGACTCCACATAGGCTTCTCTTTCACTACATAGGAGGCTCCTTATGCTCCAAAAACCTACTCTTAGATTCTCGGATCTGATAGATAGATAGTCCTTCTTTTTTCAAATGAAGAAAGAGAGATCTTATGTATGAAACCCTAGATCTTAATTTCGACTTAGTTCCACCTTTAGGTTGACCTTGGAATTGAATTTCCCACCAATATTTTGGGGTTGAGCATTATAATATGATAGAATTATGCTCCCAAAATTTTAGGGAAAAAGTCGAGGACAATGTGCACTCCCGCCACAGTCCAACCAACTTTTCACCAAGTTTTTCAGCGCCGTTAGAAATGATGATGTTAGAGTGAATCCCAAAGTTACAACTGATTTTGAGGTGTTTTGATATGCGAAATTGAGCCTTAAAGGTCGAAATAGGACATAATTAGGGTTTATGATTAAATGATGTATTGGAGGAATAAAATAAAAAGGGGCACACTTAGGGTAAAGGGCCCAATTTTATGATTATGAAGTGATGAAACATGAGTTTAGATTTAATTTAATTAATTAATTAAATGCTTAAAGGGAAATAATATTGCAAGATGCAAACACACTAAGGCAAGTGCTAACCTAAGTGTGAAATTGTACCACCCTAGCAAGGGTGTACAATTTATGACACTACAACCACCAATTGAGGATCCAAATGTTAACCTTGCTCAAATTTTCATGCATGCATTAGCAAGTATATCCAATCCTTAAACAATGGAGGTCAACATTTTTTAAGAAATATTCTCTCACCATCCCCATTGACTCTAGTATCATTGACCTTAGATTGGATAAACAAGAAGATTATTTTATTCACCCTAATCTAGCTTTGAGGTAATAATAGCTTATGGTGGAACCTTACCTTATAAGGGAAAGTATTGCAATGTTTACATTTTCGTGGTATTATTTTGAGCTTCGGATACAATTCAAAGCTAATGATTAACGACATATCTTATGAGGCCTCGATCTTACATATATTAGTCTTGGTAACTCTCATCACATGGAAAAATTACTTAAAAAGAGGTTTTCATAGAATTATTGCATAAATTTTTGGTATTCAAGTTATCAACTCTTCTACATAAAGGCTTATCCCATATAAGTGGGTTACACTTTTAGTCAAGAACAAAACTTGTTAGTTGTCAAAAAAAATTGTAAGGCCCCTCAAACAAAGGGGAACCTTTGTTCGAATATTTTTTTGTGTTCGCTCGAACATCCTCCTTTGAACAACCACCTCAACATGGAGGGGTTCATTCAAAGGCCCTGTCGGCCAATTTTTTAATTATTTTAGGGGGTTTCATTTGAAACCCCTTCATTTGAAGGTATTTAGAGGGGTTCATTTGTACCCCCCTATTTTCCACTTGCCCCCCTCCATCTACTATTTTTTTTAGTATATTTTTGACTTTTGAGGCTTGGGTAAAGGATCAAAATGAAATCAACTTGACAAACCCAATTGTAAGATCATATTACTCAAAATGAACTTTCCAACAAGTATGGTTTTAATATATTTTGGTTTTATTACGTGTTTTTTTACATAGATTTTTCACCGAACATCAACTTCTTCGTTCTACACATGTGGAAAAATAGTAAATTAATTTTAAAAAATTTGAAAAATATCTACACAGTAGGTATTGATGTCCTTGTTCCAACAAAAAAATGAATTTTGATACATACAAATGAAGTTATACACAACTTCATACACCTATGTCAAAATTATAAGTAGTTCAACTTCAAAACTAATAAAAAAATATATTCAAGAAAACGTTACAAAATCAAATGCAAGATTCGATATCAATGTTACAAACCCAAATTCAAAAGAATCATAATTTTATCCTTTGTAGAAAAAAAAAGAAGTTATGCAAGACATCATGCACTTCACTCTTTAAAAATGGTGTTTACTATTAAAAACTAGTTATCGAACAAGATAGAAATTAAATGCAATTTGACACATACACACACACGCGCACGCACGCACACAGACACAAAAAAAAATCACAAATCACTAGTTTGCATCATCTTCAAATTCCTAACAGTTTAGCTGTTATAAGTGTTAGGAAGTGAAGATTTAGTTCAAAATGTTCATTTCAATATCAATTTGGCCAAAAAGTGTAACTCCCTATTGTGGGATCACCCTCAATCTACCCTAGTATTTCAAGGAGATTTTACTTCCTCATCTAATATTCTTCTTGGAACCAATAGGCTCACCTCTAAGCAACATAGAAGATCATTCCATTTCACTATTATCTAGGAACACACCTCCAAATATTCACCCTTATAGGTACCTATTTTATAAAAATAGAGATAGGAAAGTTAGCCTATAATTTTTGTGCATATGTGGTTAGCAGTTGGTGTTGTTAGACCACTACTCATATGAGGTGACCACCTTGAAGATTTATCATGTCGCAAGCAAGTAATTTCATTTTCTCTTACTCTATAATTATGTGTTTCTCAAATCTACCAATAATAGAAAATTGTTGAAAATCATAAAGATTAGGTAGCTCAATTAAAATCTCTACAATCATGTTATCATGTGATAGGAATAATCAATTTAAATTAATCTTTCAAAGTGGTTTTCTTGAAAGCCATCTCTATTGTACACTATTTATTCCTGGGTTGGAACAAAGCAGAGGAATATGAAGGAATTGTCAATGGAGCTTTTGAAGTGGATTAGATGAGAAGAATGTCTGGCTAAAGAGGAACAAATTCATCCCATTGCAACAGGTGCAAATTCTATTTCATTTGGGTCAAAAATGATTAAATCCAGTTATTTGAAACATTGGGAACTCTCGGCCGAATGGAATCCATAGGCAAGGGAAGACATGGTCTCGAAAGGCAGGTCTTATTAGTGAAGATAATGGGATCGCCAAAATCCAAAAAGCCTAAACAGTAAAGCTATTGTTATCCCTACAAAATCTCTCCAATCTGCCACAAAACATCTGAAAGAGTGTGCTTTCTTTGCTAAGTGGTCCAGGAGTAGGCTCCCATTGATGATGGAGGGTTTAGGGTTTTACCTCACATTTTGGATGCCAAATTTTGATCCACTAGCACGTGAAATGGGTAAGACACCAATGTAATGTCCCCTATTTCAAATGGAATTTAATGATAAATGATAATAATAAAATTAAAATATTAAAAATTAAATTAAAATATAAAATAATATTATTAAATATGATTAATTAAAAATTAATTAAGTTAATGAAAAGTCAAAAGACATGAAAGGAAAAGTTATTCCTTCGACAATTAGATATAAAAGGGAGAAGAGAACCTCATTTGAGAGGGGGATAATTTGGAAATCATAAATGATCTGATTTAAATAAGAAGTGCAGATCTGATTATGAAAGGTTGTGTCCCTTTCAAAGGAAGAAATAATGAAGAATTGCACTCTTTCAAAGGGTGCTAATGATGAAAGGGTGTGTTTCTTGCCAAAGGGCATACCACGAGAGCTTCACTGGCTAGGCAATATTATATCACGTGCATTCATATTGGGGGGTTTGATATCCAAAAAATGAGGGTACAATATATTGTCTTTCGATGAAAATAGGGGATTTTTAATTCGGGCTATGAAAAAAAAATATATTTGGTGAAAATAGGGGGGCTTTTTTTAGCCTGTGTATTAGGAGGGGGTGACAAAAAAGGAGTTTAGGGCAATATTTTGTGAAAATAGGGGGATTCTTTATTATGCCATGAACGCACGTGCTATAACCCAAGTTCATTAAGTGAAGCCCCTATGGAGCATACATGATGAAGAGGTGTGACCTCCCCCTCACATTGAGAGATATAAAGGAAAGGAATCAAAAGCATCTAGTGAGGGCATCATCGATCAAATCATATCAGAACTGTTATAAAGTTACAAGCAGTAACATCCTTGTTCTTGGTGGTTCTCCATGGGGATTAAGAAAAAGAAAGGAATGGGCTAGAGATTAACACGACACTTAGAAATCAAGAAAAGGCAACGAAGGTATTCAGGGACTGGTATGATATAATCCGCTCTCAATATTTTATGACTCTAAAATATATCGAATCTCTCATTCAAATAATTTAATAATTTTAATTAATCACAAGTACAACCATAGTCTTGTACTATAAAGAAGGAATAAATAAAAATAATAATATTACAGAGAAATGATCAATCTGTTATAATTTCAGCATTGTAATAGTGTATCGGTATATGATTAGCATTAGTCATTGACAAAACTATAATGAAAATATTATATTGGGCTTTCATGTATTTTCTCACTTACCATGTATTATGCATATTAGTTTCATATGAATAGAATCTAGTGCCCATTTTGGTTTAATATTAGTGCTTGGATATTACATATTCAAACTCATCATGGAGGGAAGGATGAGGGATGTAGGAAGAGGGTTAAGGCTGCCACCTAAGTAGGGCACCTTGTTGGATGCCTAAGTTCTACCATCAAGGCCAAGAGGGTCAATGTTCTACTCTTGGGCTTAGTTCGGTTAAGCTGAGAATTCCATTACATTCTCCCCTACCGGACCTACCTTGATAAGTTGGTAGCAACACAAAATATAAGGCATGGATAGTAAAGTAAGACCAACATCCTGCTAAGTAGGCCACCTTGGATTGGGCCTAAGATCTACCACCAATGCCAAGAGGGTCAATGTTCCACTTTTGGGCTTAGTAAGGTTTGGCTGGGTCACTCTTATCATGTACTATCAAAAACCTAGAATGGGTTTAATATGATTATAGTTAAGCAGAATGTTGATTTGCATGTTTTAATTGGCAGCATTAATAGCTTGATTTGTATATGTGTGTGTGTGTGTGTGTACTTGTCTTCTTTATGCGATGATTGTAGGGCTTAAAAGTCAAGAAGAAGTTGGAAAGATAATTATTACAAGTAATTCCCTTAACCCTTAATCTCTTGAATTTAAATTTGTAGGATTTAATTTGAGGCCATAAGATTAGGGGATATTACAATGGTATCAGAGCCAGGTTCTTGTCATCTTGTAGGGTAAACACAAATCAATGAATCATTCTAGTCGATAAGAAGGAATCTAATGATACATGTATTTGTCTGTATGCTTTGTGTTTGGTTCATGGCTCATATGTTTCCAGCATTTTTATTGCATGAGTATTTTGATACCACTCATATTAGGGGTCATTTTCAACACTCCATGATCATTGCTTGAAGACAAGCAATATTAGGTGCGGCGGACTGTAATGTCCCCACTTTGAAATAAAATTTAATAATAAATGATAATAATAATAAAATTAAAATATTAAAAATTAAATTAAATATAAAATAATATAATTAAATATGATTAATTAAAAATTAATTATGTTAATGAAAAGTCAAAAGACATGAAAGGAAAAGTTGTGACTCCCTCAACAATGAGATATAAAAGGGAGAAGAGAACCTTATTTGAGAGGGGGATAATTTGGAAATCAGAAATGATCTGATTTAAATAGGAAGTGCAGATGTGATTATGAAAGGTTGTGTCCCTTTCAAAGGGAAGAAATAATGAGGAGTTGCACTGTTTCAAAGGGTGCTAATGGGGAAAGGGTGTGTCTCTTACCAAAGGGAATACATGATGAAGAGGTGTGACCTATCCCTCGCATTGAGAGATATAAAGGAAAGGAATCAAAAGCATCTAGTGAGGGCACCATCGATCAAATTATATTAGAATTGTTATTAAGTTACAGGAAATAATATCCTTGTTCTTGGTGGTATCCATGGGGATTAATAAAAAGAAAGGAATGGGCTAGAGAATAACACAACACATGGAAATCAAGAAAAGGAAACAAAGGTATTTAGGGACTGGTATGATATAATCCACTCTCAATATTTTATGACTGAAATATATTGAATCTCTCATTCAAACAATTTAATAATTATAATCAATCGCAAGTACAACCATAGTCTTGTACCATAAAGAAGGAATATATACAAATAATAACATTACAGAGAAATGATCAATCTAATATAATTTTAGCATTCTAACAGTGTATCAGTATATGATCAGCATTAGTCATTGATGGAACTATAATGAAAATATTATATTGGCCCTTCATGTATTTTCTCACTTACCATGTATTATGCATATCAGTTTCATATGTATAGAATATAGTGCACATTCTGATTTAATATTAGTACCTGGATATTACATATTCAAACTCATCATGGAGGGAAGGATGAGAGATGTAGGAAGAGGGTTAAGGCTACCAACTAAGTAGGCCACCTTATTGGATGCCTAAGTTCTGCCATCAAGGCCAAGAGGTTTGATGTTTCACTCTTGGGTTTAGTTTGGTTAAGCTGAGAATTCCACTACATTCCCCCCTACCAAACCTACCTTGATAAGTTGATAGAAACAAAAAGGATAAGGCATGGATAGGAAATTAAGACCAACATCCTGCTAAGTAGGCCACCTTGGATGGGGCCTACGATCTGCCACCAAGGCCAAGAGGGTCAATGTTCCACTCTTGGGCTTAGTAAGGTTTGGCTGGGTCACTCTTATCATATCCTATCCCAAACTTAGAATACGTTTAATACAACTATAGCTAAGAAGAGTTTTTATTTACATATACTAATTGACAAAATTAACAGCTTAACTTGTATATATATATGCACTTGTGTTCTATATGCAATGATTGAAGCGTAAAAGTCAAGAAGTTGTTGGAAAGATAATTATTACAAGTAATTCCCTTAACCCTAATCTCTTGAATTTGCATTTGTAGGGTTTAATTTGAGGCCATTAGAGTAGGGGATATTACAGTGAGGTTATAGAATATTCCCTCTAAGTATTGGAATGAAGAGGCACTAAAGAAAATTGATGAGGAAATAAGATTGTTCCTTTGGTTAGATGAAAACTTTGTTAATAAGGAATCTGGCATTTATGTGAGGCTCTTTGTTGAAATAGACTTAAATGGAACTTGTTGTGTTTCAAGTTATAAATAATAATAGAAGATGGGAGATGGAAAATAAAAATATGCACCGTTTGTTTCTAGCTTCCAAACTCATCGCTTGACAGTGGGTAGTTCTTTCACTATGCCCTCATTTGAAGCATTCACTGAGATGTTGATGTTAGAGAAAGCCAAGTTGGTGAGCATGGGAATACTGAATCCTTCAAAGTCTATGGCTTTGGTGATTAATCAAGAGAATCAAGGAAAGGATTCCAACAAGAATCAAAAGAAACTCAAGCTAAGACATAACAAGATAGAGCACAATCTTCCTCTCCACAACACAAGGATTCTAAATCCTCACCTAAGGGAAAATCATATATGGAGAAGCTTTCTTGTTCATATTGCAAGAAAAATGGTTGTGATGAGCATCATTTCCACACCAAGAAGATTGATGAGTTGACCAACATCATCAAGAAGAACAAAATTGATTTTCCATCCACTTATAAGAAGAAGGATCTATCTCCTTCCCCTTCCTCACAGTCAAAAGAAAAGGGACAAGATCTTTGTGCTACTACAAGTCATGATTTAGGATGATGGCTTCTAGATTCAGGAGCTTCTCATCATATGGCATCTTCATAATCTATGTTCTCTCCATTTGATCCTTGCAACATGCCACCCATTTTGATGGGAAATCATACATATAAGAATGTGATTGGAAAACGATCTATTTCCACTGGGGATCACTCCTTCAATGATGTGTTGTGTGTACCCCATTTGACAAACAATTTTCTTTCCATCTATCAGATCACTCATGGGGCAACAAGGAAAACTATGGAGTTCACACCTGATTTAGTTATCATTAGAAACTTGAAGAGTAGAGATATTATTTCTACAAGGGTGGTGGATCATGCATCTTGGTTGCACTCCTTTACAGATTTTGTTCCTCTTGATGAGATTGATTCTTCATATGTTGATCACACTTGTGTGGATTCAAATATCGAGGAGAAATTTGGGTACTTGAAATTGGGTGTTCTCACATGTGACCCCGTTCTCGAGCCTTGCATTTTATCTCCTCTTATTGATATCACATCTACTATTGCATCTGATGATGGAGATGTTACTACAGTTTGGTCTTCTTGTGATTCAGTGCAATAGGATATTCCTTGTCTTCTAGCTTTAGTTCCTTGGGATGAATACTTGAAAAAAATTTGTAGGTTTGTTTGTGGAGTCCTACATTGCATATTTGAGAGACAACATTGATGATATTCATTTTCTCTTTGATGAAGATGACCCTTCATCATTTGTTCCAAGGGAAATATCTAACCCTCTTGTTCATTCTCTACATGATCATTCTTTCGAGGATGACATGATTATGGATTCTCATGTACAAAGAGAGATAAAATATTGCAAAGAATAAATTGTATTCTAATCAAGATACAAAATAAGATGAACTAAATCATTATAATTGCATACAATGTAGATGAGCCTGCTTATAAAGGCAAGGCCATATCGATATGTGAGAACACAATCATGACATGTGTCTCAATGAGAAATAAGGGTAGTTGAGGGTAGTTAGGAGAAATAATAAAGTATTCCACAAGAGGTGGATCACCCACCGAAGGTGGAATGCAACAACAAGATATGACCACAAAAGGTGGAATTTCTCCTACATGCATCATCCCTATGTGCACAATTCCTTAAGTGTCTCATTTTCAAACTACTATGAAATGCATTACCCTACATCAACTCAAGTAAAGTATAATTATGAGACATAATTTATACCAACACCCTCCCTTAAGTGCAACTTAGGGGAATGTAGATTCAAGCTAACAATGCAAGATGGGTCCATGTTAGGTATCCGTGTACAAATGCAATGCAATCTCTCACAAACGGAGAAAGAGAGAAAAACCCAATGGGAAAAAACTCCTCCCCAAAAGAGAGAAGAAAACTGTACAAAATAACTCTCAAAGAAGTATGAGAAGGACAAATCCCCATATGAGGAAAAATTCCCCCCCATAAGAGAGAAGAAGAGAGACTAAGTAGCCCCTCCTCAATGTAGAATCTACACCAATGGTAGAAGCTTGAAACTAAATGAAGAAAATTCTCCATGGTCATAGAACAACATTCCTCCCCTTAGGAAGAAACAAAACTGTTAGAGTATTCGGGTATTTACTTGATTAATTAAACATTCTTTGTTTAATTATTTAAGTTCCCTTTATCTCTATTACACTTAAGCTAACTTTAGGTGCATATAATTAATTGTTTTAATTAATTATTATGTGCAAACCTAGGTTTTCCCTTTTTAGGGTTTCTTGACCTATTAAAGGTTGAGTTCTTTCTTTTCATTGTAAGAATCACATTACATATTTTTGTGAATATTGAGCTCTCTCTTTTTGAGCATATTCTCTGTGTTTTGTATGTTCTTCAGATTTTGCTTCATTGCTTCTCCTTGTAACAGGTTATTCGGCTTGCAGAAGATCTTTAAGCTCCTGTGGTGTTGTATTTTCTCAACTCCTATAAAAACCATAGGTGAATCCGTGAAGTCTCCCCAATCATGAAGGGAAGATGTAGGAAAAATACTCAAAATGTATGGAGTCTCTAAAAACTGCTCAAGTGTCCCCATGTCGATGCTAAAAGTTACCCCCTCCAAATCAAGTGTACTAGTTCACACTTTTGAAAAAGGCAATCCAAGATCTAGTGGAGATGAATGTAGAACTTGATCCAAAGACTCACTTGTCTCCTTTAAGGATAAAGAGACCTCCTCCAACTTTTGTACATAAGTATCCACAATCATATCAACCTCGAAAGAATGATCATGTGGAGAATGAACAAGAGGGTTAGAGTGTTCCCTTGCAACAATTGAACAAGGATCATCTTCATCAAAGAGAAGATGAATATCATCAATGATGTCTTTGAAATCTGTAATGTTGGACTCCACAAACAAACTTGCAATGTTTCTCAAGTAATCATCCTAAGAATTAGAATTTAGAAGACAGGGAATATCTTGCTGCACTAATTCACAAGAAGCCAAAACTATAGCAACATCTGTATCATCAGGTGCAATAGTAGATGTGATATCAAGAGGAGGAGATGAAATTATAGTCTCTAGAACTGGACGACATGTGAGAACACACAAGTTCAAGTACCCAAAGTTCTCCTCGATATCGGAATCCACACAATAAGTGTGATCATCATGTGAAGAATCAAACTCTTCAAGAGGAAAAAAATCTAAAATGGACTACAACAGAGATGCATGACCCACCACCCCTATAGCAATAATAGCTCATCTCCAAGTATCTAATGATAATTGAATCAAAAGTGAACTCCATGGTATCCCTTGTTGCCCCAGGAGTGATCTAATAGATGGAAAGAATATTGTTTGTCAAATGAGGTACATAGAACATATCATTGAAGGAGTTATCCCCAATGGCAATAGATCCTTTCCCAATCAAATGCATATGTGTATGATTGTCCATCAAAATTGGTGGCATGTTGCAAGGCTCAAATGAAGACAACATAGACTATGAAGATGTCATATGATGAGAAGCTCCTGAATCTAGAAGCCATATCCCTAAATCATGACTTGTAGTAGAACAAAGACCTTGTCCCTTTCCTTTTGACTGCAAGGAAGGGGAAGGAGATGAATACTTCTTCTTGTAAGTGGATGGAAAATCATTTTTTTTCTTCTTGATGATGTTGGTCAACTCATCAATTTTCTTGGTGTATTAATGATGCTCATCATGACCATGTTTCTTGGTTGGGGGCTCTTCCTTCAATCACTGATGATCTTGTTTCGCTTGCCCCTCCTCTAGTTGTAGTCTTTGGTGGTGTTGGGGTTGGGGGGGGATTTTCCTTTGGTTTCTATCTATGTGCATTGAATTTTTTTGCAGGTTGTTGGGTTTACTGATCATTCTCATATTTTGTCTTATACCAAATCCTTCCTTGTGGTGGTCAGGATGTGGTGGAGGAGAATAAAGACTTGTATCTACATGGAGCTTTAGTTTGAATATTCTGAGGTCTCTAGCCTTCTATTTTGGGTCTTCACAATTGGGTTGTGGGCTCTTGGTTGACTCTTGGAATAGTTAAGATTTATTGCTTCTTTTTCTTATGAAGAGGATAGGGACTTGATTTTGGGAAGGTTGTGTGTTTGGAAAAAAAATCCTCTTTCTCTTAAGTCTTTGACTAAAACCTTCAACTCCCTTATTGGACCACTTAATGTGCATCCAATATGGGTGAGGCTTCTGAATCTCCCCTCTAAATTTTGAGATAATAATTTCTATAAGGTTATTGGAAATTCTATTGGCCATTTCTTGAAGGTTAATGCATCCACTTCCTTCATGGGTAACTTTATTTTTGCTCATTTTTCTTGGACATTGATCTCTCCTTACCTCTCCATGGAGATGTGGTTTTGATGGTTGGGAATAGGCCTTGGACTCACCATTGGATAAGAGGGTATCCCTTTTTCATTGTATTCATTGCTACCCTACTAGCAATTTGGCCTTAGATTGTTATAGTGGGTGACAAAAGGGCCTTGTATCTTGGTGGAATCATGCTACTGATGATCATTTGACTATTGAGGATCTTGTCTCACCAGATGTGGTCTCTTTTCAAGACTCTAATGGGCTTGCATCAAGAGTGGCTTTGTCTAGCCATGTGGATGCTATAGTGGTTCCTCCTTTTGAATTCTCTCTTCTTGTTTCTCTATCGGTCACTCTGATTCAGTCTTCTTTCATGGATGTGGGCCACTCATCGCCTCACCCTCATGTTGTCCCCCTTTCATCTTTTGATTGTTCTCCTAGGAGGTTGCCCTCTTCCTCTCCTGGAGGGATTTTTGATAATATAATTATGTGGATTGTTATTCATAAATGCAAAAAGGTCTTGTTCCTCTTGTCTACCTCTTTCTCATGTCGTGAAAGAGTAGTTCCTATTTTGGATTTGGGACCCTTGTTTCCTACTAGTTCTTAGCTCTAGTCAAAACCTTTCTCTGTTCATTTTTTCTTTTCTTACCCCTTGTAATATTCTCTCTTTTCTTTCTAGTGTTTTGGTTGTCTCATCACTTGTGAGATTTATCTCTTCCACTTGTTAGGTTGTTATGTATGGGTTGAGGTTTTTTCTCAATTTACCTTATCAAAACAATTGAATATTGGAGGTAGGTTGTGAATTATTTGGAGTAACCAATAAGCATAAATTAGGATTGGGAGATTCATGCCTTTGTTTGAACTTGCATAATCACTTGGAAGGGTTCAAAATAGGTTCAAGGGTGATCTTAGAATATTGAGAGTTTTGTGATGAGGACGGTAACTCTACCCCGAAAAATCTCAAAATAGGTTGCAATGCCTAAACTATGTAGAAAAACTAAAAAAAAAAGCTGGAAGGACCTAAACAAGACAACTCTTGATTGTGGTGAAGGGTAGAGAACAAGCAAAAAGACAAACCAAAAAAATAGAATCATTGATGAAAATGTGGAAGGCCAAGTCAAGATAGCCAGAATGTTGAGATCAAGGAAGCGACTCTCCCTTCCTAGGGAGCCATGAGGTTCTTCTCCTAGAATATTAGGGGCTTAGACACCCCTAACAAAAAAATGCATGGTCAGCTAACATTTTCTTGATTCAAGAAACAAAGTTGATCGATGTTGAAGCAGAAATGTTCAAAAGAAACCTGAGATTTTGGAATGTCAAAGCTTCAGGAGGGCTTGCCACATTTTGGAGACCCTAAATGGTATACATTGAAAAAATTATAGAAAGTAAAACATTGGATGGGATGCAAGGTAAGAAGCCTAACCTTGAATTTGCAGATTATTCTAACAAATAATTATGGACCCACCACATGAATAAAGAAAAAAGAAACATGGGGAGAAATAGAATTATTCCTAGCCAAATTTTAAAATCATTTTCATGTTGGGGATTTCAATGACATATTGCATATCCATAACAACATGGGAGGAGCACAGAAGAAGTATCAATCTCAAGTAAATTTTGAAGAGTTTATAGAGAAAAATAACTTATTGGAAGTTCAAATTTCCAATGGAACCCACACATGGACAAATAGGAGTTTAGGCTTTAGCAACATTGTTGAGAAATTGGATAGGATCTTGTGTAAAGGTGGCATGACATCCTTTCCCTTTTGTTTGGAGAGTAGCTTCATACCTTATTATAGATCGAATCACTATTGAATTCAAGTCAACATTCTAGCAGACAAAAGGTCGATTGGATGGTCATTCAAGTTCAAAAAAATGTGGATGTAAGACCTTGGTTTTCTCAATTTGATTGAGAAATGGTGGGGGGAAGCACAACCAATAGGATCCAAAAATTTATTTTTAGTAAGCAAGTTGAAATCGGTTAAGCACTAGCTAAAAGAATGAAATAAAAAGTATTTCAAAAATATTTTTGAGACAAAAAAACAGTTAGTAGAGGATATGAAAGTGCTTAATGAGGAAGTTTGTAATGCCCGCCAAAATACCCTAGATAAATCAACTCAAATAACATACAAATAGAGAAAAAAAATTAAAGAACATAACTAAAGCAATGCATCACTAGTACATTCAGAGCTGATTCTGACGGTCGTTTGTTGGATTTTCGATGAATTTTCATCAGAGTGTCGACAAAATCCACCGTCGAAAACTTAGCGTCAGATTGGTCGATGATGCCATGCCTGTCGAAAATTCGACAATCCAATGGACTCTGCCGACGGTCAAAGAAGTCGTCGGTCGAAAGCTTGGTATTCGTAGTAATTCTGACGATGACCATTTTTATAAAAAAAAGTAATAATTATCATCGATATAAAAAATAATAATACCTGAGAAAAGCCCTTTTGGTTTCTAATTTGGCGTTACTGTACTATTCACTTAAGCGATGGGTCCATTTATCATAAAAGTGTTCTCCCCTTGTCATTTACCTAAGCGGTCCCTTTAAATATTTTATTTTTGTTCGCTTTTAATTTTCCTTTTCTAATGTCCATCGAGCCTTATAAGTATCATGTGATTTTCTGTTGATCTGATAGCCTGCGTTGATTCGCGACCAAAAAGTGCTTGAAACTTAGTTTCTGCGAAGTAGCGAAAGGCAAAGGTGGACTCGACATATAGGTTTGGACCAAAGCTAAACACTAATCAAGTTTCATCTGATCGGACAGACAACATGGTTTCATGATATCAAGCTGAACGTGTTTTAACCTTCATGAAGTGGCGAAAGGGTTTGGCGGGTCCCAAAGATAAGCGGTCTTCTTTGGTTAAAGAATGATCAGGTTGGAAAAAGATCAATGGTTTCTCGTTGTTTCGTGGTTGGGAGATGCACGAGCTATACCTTCAGCGAAATAGAGAAAAGGTGGAGGGTCCTACTAAGAGTGGTAGTAAATGTGGTAACCCTAGTTGGTGATGACATGGTGGTGACAAGGCACTGAGTTGGCAGTATGCAGTGGGTCTGGGCAAGGTTATCATAAAAAGAGTAAACAACGAGAAAGTTATTGAGATCTAATGGCTCGCGTGAATTTGCGAAGATAAGATGCTAGCAAGTTAGTCATTGCAAAGTAGCGAAAAGGCCAATGGGCCCAAGGGACAGGCATGGTATGAAGTTAAAAGCAGATAAGGTCTGTTTTGATCTAACAGTTCTCGTGGTTTCGTGGTTGCAAGCCAAATGAAGAATAATGTTCAAGAAGTAGCAAAAGATAGGTGGAAATCACATGGAGGAGTGACATGACACATGGTTTAAAAAAGTGGTTGAGGGCCCGCCTAGGTGTAACCGGCAGTTATGTGGGAATAGTAAAAGGGAACATGTGGTGGATTAAGGGTGGAACCAAAAGGAGTTTCCAGGGCTAATGGCCGACTGCCATGTGGCATTTATTAACCGGATAACAAGTGGGGTAAGTAATTCCTGGATAAAGGGCCCACTTAAAAGGCATTCATCTCAAGATTGATCCAACGCTTCTCATTGTTTTATGACCCAAAGATGCCCGTAGCTTAACCTCAGTGAAATGGCGAAAACCGTTAGTCGTCAAGATGAGGCGCGGTTAGTTAAAAGGATTGACAATCCCAGTTGGAGTTAAAGGCCAGGTGATTTGAGTTTGATCTAATGCTTGGCATGGCCTCGCGAAGGAGAAGTACACGACTGTTAAACTCCGCAAAGTGGCGAAAAGGAGGTAGGGCCCGACACTAAAGCAAAGAGATTAAACGGAGATAAAGGCAATGTAAGTTCTTGAGATCCAATGGCTAGCGTTGTTTCATGAAAGAAAAAAGCACAGGTTTTATGTTTTGCGAAGTAGCGAAAGAGCGAAACAGAGGAAAGACTTAGAGAAATTATGACCCGTTGGAGCCAGTTTTGAATTCGATTTGGTGAATTTAATTCTAAAAAGAAATCTGAAGCATGTAGAGTTAATTTCTAAAAACTTAAATGCCAACTTGCCCTTTTCAATTTGCATCAACTTGATTGCTAAGTATTGTTTCATCGAAGCTTGTTGCAGAGCGAATTGTCGCAGAGCGAATTGTTGCAGAGCTAATTGTTGTAGAGTGATTTTCTTTAAGCGAATAATCAGGTTTCTTGTGCTTTTCTTGATAACTCTTGCTTTGTTCTCAAATACTGTTGTGTGAATTACTTCATTAGAGGTCTGTGCTAGCTTCTAGTGGTATAATTGTTTGACCAGAATGGCACCCAAAAGAGAATTTACAAGGAAAGTGAATTACCAGGACCAAAATATCTGTGATGATTTTTTAGAGAAATTAACCATGTCCACCAATGTCGGGGCTAAGGCCAAAGAGCTAGTACCTAAGAACCCTCGTCTAAAAATTGGAGATGGCCTTTATGATAAGGGTAATTGGTTGAGGGACCCTAAAATAGGATTGTCAGGCTTAGGACTCTTCAAAGTCAGTTTTGGGCAGAGGAATTCCCCAGCTCCTTTGAATGGCATATGGGAGCAGGATGTAGGAAAGCTTGAGGTCCCAGGTGTTTTTATGGATGTAGATCTATTAGCCCTGATTGCACAAAATTATGACTCTGTGGCAAGATGCATCAAACATAAAGGGATCAGTCTTGATTGAGATAAATGAAGATGAATTCAGGAAAGTGTTTAAACTCAATGAGTCCTCCAATTTGCTAGAACCTATTGACTTTGAGTCATTAGCCCAGGTTTACAACACACAAAGGGATCATCTTAGAAGTGGCCCATTGAAATAATTCTTTCTAAAGATAGGGGGGTTAACAATTGTAGGCCCCAGCACAATGGAACCATTCTCTCTCAACCTATTCACTCTGAGAGCTAAGGGTATGTATTGGGCATTATGCCAAATTTTTGGAGAGAATGCTGAAAAGAATGTGCCAACCCATTATATGTTAATGATTGCACAAATTCTAAATCCCTCCCTAGCAATAACATTTGATTATGCCTCATACCTTGCTGATGCAATTCATAAAGGGCTAGTAGGAATTCAAAAATGGTAAGGTGGATAGGCCATTTGGATGGTACTCCATGTTAATGCATATGTTTCTGTTCAAAGGGGTTGATTGTTTTGGAAAGGAGATGGACCTGATTAAGGTCAAGGATAAAGAGGAGATGCCAGTGCAATTGTGGAGTACTGTTCTATCTTGGGATAGAGAAGATGCAAGTTATTTAAAGTTTGATAGATGCTTTGCATCTAAAATTAGGATTCTTCTATGCAGAGAAAACCCTAGAATTCCTAAGGTTCTTTTGGAGTTTCTCAAACCAAAGGAGTTTGCAAAGGATACCAAGATTGTTCCAAATTGGGGAGACATATATTTGTACCCTATGTCTATTGTTTTTAGAGTGTTTGGATTTAGAGGAACCCCCTTTTTACTACCCTATCAGGTCCTATTGAAGATAGGGATTGCAGAAGTCCTGAGACAAATTGGGGGAGTACAAGAAGCAGAGCTAACCAATAGAGGTAAAGGGACTATTTTCCCAACTATTACCATGGCTCACCATTTTGTGATCACTAAGGGTGGATGGAGATTTTTTGAAGAATTCTTTAAGCCATATAGGCTGTCTACTACAGTGTCAAGATGTGCAGACCCCAAGGATTTTTTCAATGGCATGTTCAGAAAAAGAGCAGTGTGTAGAGGTAGGCCACATCAATTTCAGTTCCCAGAAGATCTAATTAGAAATGAATTCAGCTTAGATGAGAAAGAATTGAGGAAGGAGAAGTGGGTGGCATATAAGAAAGCCCTTGATTTTATCCATCAATTTGACACTGGCTATGATCCCCTTTCTAGCTTCAATCCATTTGAGGAGAAAATAAAATTCCTAATTCTTTATTTTGAAGATCTCATGCAGACCTTAAAAGAAAAGAGGGAGGCCATAATGCAAAATGAGTCTGATAAGGCTAAGATGGTATTGGCTAAGCCTGCCTTTTCTAGAGATATCCCACGTGGTGATTATGTAATGCACAAAAGGTCAAAGTACACTGTGATAATGCCAATGACAGGTAACCCTTCCACTTCAAAAGGGAAGAGGAAAATTGAAGATGTCATTGACATCCAGGATTCCCCTAAGAAGCAGAGAGTGGGAAAGGAAATTGAAACTGATGAGCCTCAATATTCTCCATCTCAGTCTCCTATCCACATTGGAGATGAACAAGTCGTGGATGAACAATTATTGCAGTTAGGGAGTCTTGGTGAGATTTCCTATACCTATGAGGAGACCCAAGAGGGGATGCCTGAAGAGCCACCTAATGCTGAAATGGATTTGACTGATGGTGAGTTAAAGGGCCAGGAAATGGACCTTACTATTAAGCAAGCTAGTGAAGAATTCCTAGCTGATAGTAATTTTGTCACATCAAGAGCTTTTATACAGTTTCTATGGAAGCAAAATATTGATCAATTCAACACTAGATGTGAACAAAGGAAAAGTGAATAGCCTCTTAAAATTACAACTCAGGTAGAAGAAGAGGTTAAGAAAGAAATGATGGAGGAGTTCAAAGAAATCACCCCTGAGAAAGGAAGAGAAATGATAGCAAAGGCTGGTGTGTTGATTCTCCCTGAATGGGATATAGCTAATGCCTTAGTGCTTGATGCAGTGAGGAAAGAAAAAAAGCCTATGGAAGGAGTGACATTCAGCAAAGATAATGTTGCTCTTGTCATGTGGTCTTTAAAGAAGGATGAAAACAAAAGAAGGAAGGATGCATCAGATTCTAGCCTCTTAGGAGGCATGATAGTTAAAAGAGTCCAAGACACAGGGTTAGTGGAAGCTGCAAGCACAGTCCTAGAGACTGCAAAATTTAGTGTTGCGGTGGTAGAGAAAGAGGCAAAAGAAAAGGCTAATCTCCAATTGAAGTTGGAGACTATTTTAAAAGCTTACAATGATGCTAAAGAAGGAATAGCCAATAGAGACAGAATAATTTCTAGACTCCAGAGTCAACTGGCAGGTCAATATCATCCCGGTGAATCTTCTACACTCATGATAGCCTCCTCTCCAGCAAGACCCCCTCTTACTAGTCCCATAATTGAATATCCCCCTTCTCCTATGCCTTCTAGTTCCCAATTACCTGAAAATGTCCAACATGATTTGGAAAAATTGAAACAAGCTCAGACATTGTATGCAAACAAATATGAGGAGAAGGTGAAAGCCACCATCTTGAAGTTTGCTAACTCAGTCAAAACCTCCAATGTATACATAAATATGAAGAGGATTCTTGAGATTTTGATCAAATTGAGAGAAGAAGAAGCCACTTCGGAACCAATCCTGAATAAGTGGGTGCCTAGAGGTAAAGAGTTAGAGCTCATGTGTTCTTCCCCTATAGATGCAGAAGAGAATGACAATCTAAGGTCCACATGTGAGTTTATAAAAGAGATGAATATTCTTTCAGTGGAAGGAGCAAGTATAAAAAGAAAAGCCCAACTTTATAGGAAAGAATATGCAAATCATAAATTTGAAATGTTTCCAGGAGGTTTCATTGGTCTTGTCCAACTAAAGGAAGAGAAGACTTGGTTAAAGGAGGTGGACCACAATTTGTCCCTAAGGATCAATCAGATCATTAGTACTGGTGGCACATCCTTATTTGTCCAAACAATTGAGGAAATTGAAAAAGTGAAATCTCATTATGGTTTCATAGAAACAGAGATTGGGCATGTACAAGTCACTTGGAAGCGACTAGAAGATATGAAACAGAAGATTGCTAGTTTTACTTGGCCTAGCGATGATGTGTATTAGGAGTGGAAAGATAAGTATATGGGATGGAAAGAAGATGGTTGGGAGCAGATACAGGAGGTTCCAACAAAACAACAAGTAGAGGAAGCCACAGATGCTGAAAAGGACTTATAACCGCTTCTTGAAAATGATCGGTTGTTTGTAACAAACTTTCTTTTGAAGGGTCCAAAGCTTGTATGCATCCATACTATTATAAATGGATACCAAGACTCCTGAAAAAATAATCGCAAGTAATTGTAAGAAAACGCTGCAGAAATTTATCTAAGCTTTTTTCTAGTCTTATGGAGAATACTCTGAGTTTTGTAATATTTTCTCCAAATTAATATCAATATACAGACTAGAAATAGTGTATATACATAAATGTGCATAGCGGTCATAGGGAAACTCATGTCAAATGTGCAAATCAATACAATAAATAATTTTAGTTTGTATCCCTATAGCATCATAATGCAGTCCTTGACCAAGTATGCATACAAGAAACATCTAGTTCTATTAAGGCACAAGCATCAAAGTCAGAGGTTATGACAACTAGTGAAAAACATCAAGAACAAAAAGCTTAGTCTCAAGAATTAGGAGTTGTAATAAAAAAACTTACAAGGATGAGGCATATTCATAACTTTTGCAGTCCCACCTTGGATATCAACACTAGAAGCAACTCATATTGTTCATGTAAAGACAAGACAATAGGGGAGTTCATTATACCCAGCAACTCATGGTGTTGTTGTTCGTGTTGGCTCTGTTGGACCTTGCAATTAAGATTCAATATACATTATTCAATAAGATTAACTATGCAACATAATGAAATAGAAAAGTGTGTTACCTTGTTGAGCTTCACTTGGTTTCGAGAATAGTTTAATATTCTCTACTTAACAGGGCCAACCACATGAAGGTGGAAGCTCATTTGGCCCCTCCCCCCCCCTTACATCACTCTAAATTCCCCGTTAACATCTTATAACATTCATTCATTAATTCTTTCTACCATTAATAAAATATAGCATTCATTCATTAATATCACATAACGTTCATTAACACATAACATTGATTAACATTAATTAACACGCAACATTCATCAATATTAATTAACACATATCATCCATAACCATTAATTAGCACATAATTACATTCACTAACACATAAAAATCAGTCATTATCAAATAAGTTAGATTACAATCATTTCTTTCTTTGTTTTTTCTTTGAAGCTATGAAAAGACTAAGTGGAACATCGGTGTCTTCATCATTTCTCCCCTCTGTAAATGTTCCGCCAACTACTCATGATCTCAATGTATGCCTAGTCCTATACTGAGGACGAGGACACTGAAGCAAAAGGGGGTCCTCTGCAATAACAAAGAAATGGGGTAAATTCAAAAAAAAATAAAAATTATTGTTACAAGTATTTCATTAATTTAGAGAACATAATTGTTGTGCTCTTTACCTAATGGGGCCACATCATTTTGTGTAGCCTTAACCTCAACATGTTGAACACAATGGTCCTCTTCACCTGAGTGGGGAACATCACGTTCTTGAGGTTGTGTACCCAGATAATGCTTCACTTGCTCACCACCAACTACATGCTCTAAAATATTAACAAGAAAGGTTACATTAATTACTACTCTAATTACAAATTAAGATGTTTAATTGTATTAATAGCTAAATAAATAAATTTGAATAGCAAATTAATACCTCCACTACTGGGATGCACATACGGACCTTCATGTGCAAGTGGTGTTTCACAATTAGCAGGCTACATTCCAATGACATGCACATTGTTATCATTTCTTGCTTATTTAAAACAAATATAGTCACTTTATGTTGGAACTCAACATTAATTAGATTATTGGTAAAGTATTCAATTTGAAATAACTTCCATTTACCATATTTACCTGTGTGACGGATGCACTCGAATGTTGTGTATGCCCACTCAATTCTCATAGCCGATCAGCCATAGCTGAATAGTCTTACTGGTAGGCAATTCTCTTGTCATCTTCTGTAGGCGCTCTATTGAATTCAGAGCCCTGCATTTTTGCTTGGTACAGTGAATTTTGCTTGCATTGTTTGATAAAAAAAAAATGTTTGCAATTTATTAATATTTTGAGACAATATGGGAGTTTACATGAGATACTTACAATTCGTGTAGCAAGTTTCATGTAACCACCAAAGCCAAGTTTGTGTTGCCTGTGCTTTTCTTGCCTTGCCTTGGTTGCCTTTGACGTGTCACTCAGTCTATAAAAAGTTTGAAATATGTTAGATTATATAAATATAAAGAGTAATTAATTAGTACATAATTACATTCTTAATAGTATCCCGTACCTTCTTCTGGCATCTACTGGTGTATTTCCTTTTTTCCTTTCAATTCTCTCCTTGGCATCCAAAATTAGGTCCTTCCACTCCCTCTCTGGAATCATGGGGGACGCTCATACTTTAGGTTCCTCTCCAAATGGGTCCTGTATTGGTCCCTCACATACTTTAGATATGTGTCAGCATTTTCAAGGAGCTTGGTTTTGTCAAAGGTGTCATTTCCAAACCACTCAACCATTTGGTTTGTCAATTCATCTTTTAACCTTTTTTCTTGGTCATTCCACCTTTTAAAGCAAAAACAAACCTGTTAGATGCAGAAATAAACTGAAGCTACATTTATTACACTTCAAGAAATGGATCAAAGGAAAAGTATTCTAGCAATGATATGAAATCAAAAGTGGATAAGGGTTAGTTCACATATGATGTACCACCTTTTACGTATGGTGGGCCCAAATATCTGCAATGCAATGTCACTAAGATGTTTATAGAAAATATCATTGCCTACAAAAAATTCATGCGATCAATATTAGTCCAAAATGAGTGATCATAAAGTAAATTACAATTAGAGTATGTATAATAATAATTTTAAAGTACCTAGAACCTTTTGTATCTTTAAGGGAAGCATTTCTTCATCGCTCACCATGAATGTGGCCTGCAATGTTCCCGTACTAGCAATATGAGACGATCCAGGAAACGATGCTATGTTATCAGCAGTAGTCGCCTGTGGCACATCCTCATGTGCATCTCCTCCTGCAAAAAATGAATCCACTATGAAATGGCATTAGAATTCGAGAAAGAACGCTTGAAGGGAAATAAACACATGACAGAAGATAGAGAAAAATAGGGATCTACCAACAGTGGGTGGGCCAATATGACGTGCACTAGAGGATGTCTGCATGGTACATGTTGCTGACATTGCAGTCGGTAATACAGGTGAGGGTGACCTCTGATGAGGCGGTGTCGGCATTTGCACAGTAACATTGACAACACCTAAAGAATAATAAATTAAATATATGAAAAGTGCAAGAATTGTAAACAAGGATGAACCTTTATTTTGAAAATTGACAGTATCAAGTATGATGTGTTTTGGGTACTCAGAGTGATAAGCCAAGCAAGTGATAATACAAGAAAATTGTCATCACCTAATCCTGCAATACCCTGATCGTAGGAACGACTTTCATGAGGGCGGATAAATTGCTATAAAAACAATACGTACATATTTTAGTTAATGACATAAAAAGAGAATAAAATATAAACCATTATTGAACTTTTGTTATAATTAAAGCTTTCATTACTTCTTACTTGCAAGTTTTCTGTTGTCTTATACAATAATTCTACCCTTTGTTGTATCTCATCAGTGGTAGGATGCACAGCTGCCAAAGCATCAATCTCTTTTCTAATCTTTATAAGAGGCATTTTAAAGAATTTCACAAGGTCTGTGGGATCTTCAGGGTCATCATTGCTTAACCCTAATGATTCCACATCCATAGAAAGGTGCTTAGGTACTGCAACTCCCTTTCCCTTTCCCCGAACATCCATCTATGTCAAGAATATCATTAACAATTACAAAATTAGTATAAATCACTAAAAAAAATAACATAATAATGTAAACAGTTTGCTTCTACCTAATTTGTACAATTACAATGAGGTTTACCTACTCGGTAGAAGTGTCGCAAGGTACATCTCTGTCTACGATATGTGATGGATCCATGTCAGCCTATGACAAAGAAAAAATATAAAAAATGTTAGCGAAATTATATCATACACAACATGAACAACATGAACTTTGTAGACAAAAAGAGTATTCAATAATAAAAATATGTTGTCATCAAAATCATTGTAAATTTTGTAATTCCTTACCTTTACTTTATGTAGACTATGTAGGATCCTCAACTAAATGGTCACATAAATAGTCACATAGCTAATAAACAATCCAATTTCCATAAATAAACACAGTTTAAAAATTGTCACATAAATAGTCACACCCCCTATCTCCATCTCCATTTTTAAAGGTGCATCATGAATTAATTATGTAATGGCATTAGAATTCAAAACAGAATGAATTAATTATGTAAAAAAAATTCTATCAAGAAGTCAATATTCAATAGATAATATACTAATCGCATTCCTCATCATCTTGAACATCAAGGTCAACATCGCCATCATCATCATCATCATCATCATCATCATCATCATCATCATCATCATCATCATTATCATCATCATCGTCGTCATCGTCGTCATCATCATCATCAACGTCTTCGCCATCATCATCACCATCATCACCATCACCATCACCGTCATCATCATCAGCATATCATCTTCTTCTTCTTCTTCTTCTTTTTCTTCTTCTTCATCGTCATTGTGAAATTGTTGATCGTGATCATCATCCACTTCATCTTCTACTTCTTTAGTATCTTCTTCTTCGGTATCTTCTTCTTCCATCACATTATACTTTATCAGCCTTCCTCTTGGATCATGTCTAACAACAAATGAACAACCCGGTTTATGTAGAACCTCAGAGTAAAATACTTGCTCACATTGGCTTGGAAGAACATAGGGCTCATCCCCAACTGGTTCAAATGACCTTGTATTTATCATTATAAAACCATTATCATGTTCAGTAATAGTTCTATCAGGAATATTTTTATTCAATCGTAGCCTGTACCATTTGACGATGAACAAAACTAATTTGAAGGAATTAAAGTCACACTCAAGTATATCATCCAAAATGCCATAGTATCAATTTTGAGACTGTTGAGGATGAATGTCATTTCTCGATGAAATATTTGTCACCTCAAAGATTGTAGTGATGCCAAAATCACAAGTTTTCTTCGTGTCATCCAATTTATTTATGCGAAAATTATGACCATTGTAGCACATAGTGTTGTGGTGTTTGACTTGCGATATGTCAAACATGTAAAATTTATTGCATTGTGAGTTGATAAACATATGGGTGATTAATAAATTTATGCATACCTGTTTATCTCTTAAACCATATGCTAAATCAATTTCCCTTTGTGTAACATTGGAATCTCCATTACGATGTGCTTCTTTAACCAATGAAGCCACACCTTCCCATGTTAACGCGAGTCTAGAATGTTGACAACGTTCAATCCATACCATCATCCAATCAAGATTGTTTGCAATATACAAATTTAGTGCATCCCACTCTCGACCAACTGTACAAAAAATAAATAGACGTCTTACAATCGATTTATTTTGAAGATTAAGAATTAATTAACTACAATAACATCTTATAATTACCTCTCACTTTCCTCAATCTACCTTTCCCCGTCAAGTACTCCCCTTCGAATTTGTTAATGGTGTTGGGATCCCAAATGCAATCCACATGGATCTTTGCTGCAAACTTAGGAAGATATTCAGAAATGTACACCATAGTCTAGTATACCATATATCCCTGCACCATAGAACCCTCAAGATGTGCTCTATGTCGAACCACAGCCTTCAAAAATTTCAAGTGCCTCTCAACCATCCACATTGACCTAGTGTGTATAGGTCCACACAATTCAATCTCCTCAACATGGTGTATGAGGTAGTGTTCATGTGCATTGAAAAAAGCTGGAGGTAGACACTTTTGCATTTCACACATTAAATGAGGAATTTTTCCCTTCCAATATTTTATATTGTCTTTATGGATTTCTTTACATGACAACCACCTACAAGGTATTCAAGACGCAAAAAAATATATTACATAAGATGTAAAACAAATTGCAAATATAATATCTATACAACGAACTAAACAAATATCACTACTTACCTTATTTATTTTCCAAGATCATATATCACTTGCTTGACATTATTGTCGAAGTCATCTGGGAGAGATAGAGGTAGAACGTACTGCAACAATTATAAAATTATCTTTTCATTTTTTTGTAACATAATGAAAAGTACACGTACGCTCAGTACTTAAATACATACTAAAAACACAAGAACATGAATTACCTTAATGAAGGTATGCCAATCATGCATTTTCATCCCTGGCCCAAATTCACTTTTCTTTGATATGAGATTATTTATGTTCGTAGCAAATCCTGTGGGAAATCGAATTTTTCGTATGACTTCTTTTATAGCATTGCTTTGTTGGTTCGTTAATAACCAAGGAAGCTCACTTATATTAATCTGGTCTCCATGGCTATTTGATTGAATGACATTTATCATTGCATGATTGGAATACTAAATGTCACTACATATTTTGACAATTTTTTCTTTGTCACGCCTTCCATCCAATATTTTCCAAAAATTCTTTATTATATTCTTTCCAATATGCATACTATCAAACAAATGAACAATTTGTAACTGCTTGTAGTAGGGAAACCTACTAAATTGTCAAGGATAACTTTTTATTCCCTTAGGAAGGTGGTCATTTATGCCTTCACGACCTTCATGATCATCAATCACATCATCAGTGAAAAAAACAAAATAGAAAAGATGTTTTATGACAAACCAATAGATGGAATGGCATTACCTTGATGATTAATTCTATTATATTCCAACTTCCACAGGTGAGGTGTCATTCTTCATGGCTTTGATGTATTCTCTTCTTTCCCATTGAAAAGATGTTTTTCAATATTTCGATACTTATGATTTTTGTGGAGAAAGTGCCTATACTCATCAAACACCTACTTTCCTAAACTTTTTGAATGACAAGATTTCATCTTTGGACCACAAACAGGACATGCAAATTTTCCCTTTGTTTGAAGACCTACAAGATAATGTATAATTGGATTAAATATGATAATTTTTTGAATTATAATGTTCATGCACAACTTAAACACTATAACATACCACAAAAATGTGTTAGCCCTGGGGCATCGTGTATTGTCCATAGAAGCATCGCATGGAATTGAAATTGTCTTTGTCCTATTGGTCTAGAGATGTCATACATAGTGACACCATTCCATAACTCCAGCAACTTGTCGATAAGAGGCTCGATATATACATTCATATCTTTAACTTGGTACTTACCTAATCGAATTAACAAAAACATGACATAATTATTATGACCATTTTACTACAATATTTATAATTAAATTTAGACGACTATATTTAAATGATAAAATACCTGGAACAATCATTGCCAACATTATGTGCTCCCTCTTTATTGACATCCATGGAGGAATTTTATTGTTGATAACAAAAATAGGCCACACTGAGTAAATAGATCTCATCTCTCCAAATGGATTGACATCGTCTGCTGCCAATGAAAGCCTGAGATTACGAGGTTCTTCTTTAAAGTGTGGCCACTTTTCCTTTATGTCCATAAATGCTGAACCATCCACAGGCATTCGAATAATGTCATCTCGACTTCTATTGCATGCATGGTAATCCATAAATTGTGCCAAGGTAGTGCACTTGAATAATCGTTGCATACGTGGAATAATGGGAATATAGTGGAGAACCTTGCGAGGAACCCTTTTTGTTATTTGATATGTTCGATATCTACTGATATGGCATTCAGGGAATTCAGTTCGAAATTCATGTTGTTTGTGATATATAATATGATCATTGGGACAAGCATCTATTGCTTGATACTCCATTCCAATATCTTTCATAATGGCAAATAATTCTCGGTATGAGCGAGGTAGAATACTTGATGGTGGTAACAAAAACTCACCTATCAATCTACAGCAACAAAATATAATTTATTATAATAAAGAATATTAATGGTACAACATGATTCATAGTTTATTATGACATATATGACATGCCTTAACATACGTGACATTGTAATGTTGGATAAACCATTCATAACCTTCAAGTTCACCAACAAAAATACAACGGAGAGAAGAGTTGCCTGCAAGCCTTCATAAAGGGCCTCAGATGCCTTCTCAAGTAGAGGGACATCATGAACAACATCAAGGTCATCTTCATAATCATGATCAGCTGCGCGAGTACTAAATGAGTCATGGATCAATGTATTTGTACCATCATCTTCAATTGTGTTTTTTGGCTCATGATTGTCATCTTCCATGGGATCATTATCTTCAGCTTCGATATTCACACCTCCATGTTCATCCACTTCGAAAACCATATTCTCAGGGTTGTGTTGATCCATACCATGTGCTCTGGGGTGCTCGACCTATATAAAATTGATATACATAAATAAACCGTGATCATGATGTCATCATCACATGATTTATTATGTATATAAATTGTCAAAATGATATAATGAATAACTTACCAATGGATGATAATCATGTCCACCTTCAATATGACCATGCAGCCTACAATGTTTCTTCAATGTTTTGATTAGAAGTCTTCTAGTCTTTAACCCCTAACAAATTTTGCATGGACAATAACATTTTCCATCACCTTTTCTTTTCAAGTTAGACCACAATCTAGCAATTGTCTTCTTATTTTGTTGTTCGTTGATATTGTCTAACATGGTCTTTCTTCACAGGCAAGAAAACATAAATTATTGTCTAACATGGTCTTTCCCTCAGGAGTTGGCAGATCCTGCTTCCATACTTTAATTCTATTTTTTCAAAGGACAATCCTAAAAATCCATGCATTGCGAACAACTTTTTACACCTTTGTTGGTTGTGGTGGCATCACAGAGAGTTTACATCAATAAATGAAGAACATGCCAATGCTTTTAATGCAGCAGTAGAAGTCTATCTCTTATTCAATATCTCTAGTGAAACCCCCATGATCTTTTGTTGGAGTAGAATTTGTTATATTCTAGAAAGGGTCTTGTCCTTTGTAGATGGTATATTCATCTACCTCAAGAAATAACTGTTCTTATCTCCAACAAGAAGTGGAACTAAATGAAGATCTAGCACCATGAAATTAATCCTCAAAAGGATTACTATATTTAGTTTTGGTAGATAACGATCTGGGTAAAATACTAATGTGGCTTTATGAAACATTATGTACTAGCTTAGCATACTCTAACAACTTTGGTGTGACATGCTACATCCAATTAAGTCTCCATTGGTATCTCTATTATGTTTATGGATTGGGATTCAATGTACTCTTTTTATACACAGATTTTACTTTCAATTGAGGAGGTTTGTATGTACTTACTTGTCTTTCTATTGTATCCCTATTTCAAGAATTTCTTCTATCAACAAATCATTTGTTGTAAGTTGTACAAGTGGAAGCTTGAACATGCCTTCCATGCTAGCCTTGTTGATACGTTCAACACCATCTTGTTCAACAAATCTTTAGAACTCCATTTTTTTGAATTGAAGAGTGAGTAGTAGGGACAATCTAGGACACTTACAGAGGTTTTGCAAGAGAGATAAATAGACCTAAATATTATGGCTTAATAATGATCAATACGTAAACAGATAAGAAACTCTCAATATCAAAATGACTTTCTCAATTGTCTTTACTAGAAATGGATAGATCTGCTAATAATGGCTTTATGAGTGTATGTCAACTTTAGACTCAATCCAAGAAGAGCTATAACTAATATGCGATATCTAGATTTATGATCTCTATAATATAACAATCCAATAATTATGTTTCCACACATCTATACCACAACACAAACATCATGCTAGTGTTCAGCCATAGCAATTGATATCCTAATTATAGAATGTGAAATATGCACATAACTATGAATAAAGATTAAGAAAAACAAAGAAAGATGCTTATTGCAAACATAAATGACTAATGGACAAGAACTGAATTCATTGTAGATAGTTTTGAATATCAAATTCACTTATTTGTGTGCATTTAGTAACTCATGTACTTGTGGCCAACCATTTATCTCTTTCATAAATTAAACACTTATTGATAACATTAAATGGCTAAGTAATTATGTTTTAGTTGAAATTGAAAATAAAATATTTTATTTCAAGACAGCTCACACTATTCCCTATCATATTTTAGACTCTCGGTTTTGTTAGTAGTGGTTTGATGTCTTTGGAGTTGATCATTGCATTTCTTTAGTTACGTTTGCCAGCCTACTCCCAACCTGTGCCAAATTGGGAGCGAACAGGGTATAGACATCCATCAAAGCATAAAAGATAGAGGAATTTTGTCAGATGTAGTTGCAACTTCACAAAATGGATTTGTTGAGAAGGCTTTAGAAACTTTCAAGCAAATGCAATCGGCAGGTGTAAAGCCAAATTCCACGACCATTGCTACTATCCTCCCTGCCTGTGCCAAAATGGGAGATTTGGAACAGGGTATGGACATTCATCGAAGCATAAAGGATAGAGAAATTTTGTCAGATGTTGTAGTTGTAACTACCTTGGTAGACATGTATGCAAAATGTGGAAGCATAGACAAGGCATGTGAACTATTTGATAGAATGCCTGAAAGAAATGTTGTCTCGTGGACTGCAATGATTGTTGGATATGCACAAAATGGATTTGTCAAAAAGGCTTTAGACACTTTCAAGCAAATGAAATTGGAAGGCATAAAGCCAAATTCCACAACCTTTGCCAGCATCCTCCCTGCCTGTGCAAAAATGGGAGCTTTGGAACAGGGTATGGACATTCATCAAAGCATAACGGATAGAGGAATTTTGTTCAGTGTTGTACTTGCAAATGCCCTACTTGACATGAATGCAAAATGTGGAAACATGGACAAGGCTCGTGAATTGTTTGATACGATGCCGCAAAGAGATGTGATCTCATGTGAACAATCAACACGTGCATATACGGGAGGAAGGGATTGCTGATACAAAATTGAACGCTCACTCCTCAATCACAGTTCTATGGTTTTACGAGATTAAACTAGGACAATTAACCACCACATGTATTTTTTTTCAACATGAAATTAAAAACTAGGGCAATTTGAATCTACCTCCTACGTGGGATTGCCTTCAATGCGGGTTTGATGTTCTTGGGGGTTGAAGTCACCATGGACGCCTACGTGGGATTGCAATTCACAAATGAATTCCCTGCCTCTTTTTTTATTTTGTAATGGTTGTTGTCGTCGTAATTACGATGAACTCAAGCACTTTTTTGAAAAAAAGAAAATTCTCATTGCTAATGCCTTCTTCGTCGAAACCAAATGGGTAATTTATGTCGGAATTACAACGAATGCAGGCATTTTTTCAAAAAAAAATCAAATTTGGCCACAATATACCTTCTCCGTCGGAAACCTCGGTCAAAAATCTAGTCCAAATGTATTAGTGATAACCATATACACATATACAACTTAACAATCCATCTACTCGCATGCACATGAGCCATTAAACATAAACATAAGATCATATTATGCAAGCAGAATTAACATTATTCCATTAACATCTCATCAACTAGAATCATCCCCTAGGGTATTCCAACGTCATTACTTAATTAACTCTAACACCACCCATCATAACAACATCTACATTATATTATTTAAAATACATTTCATATTTCCTAATTATCGTTAACCTCTAGGTTCATTTTAAAGCACCAAATCCAAATATTCCTAATTCTCATTTCTTCATAATCCATAGTTACATCAACTTTTCCCTAATAATCATCTAATATATGACTATTTCATTTTCTTTCTTAGGAATAATCATACACTCTAACAAGATATCCATATATAACCATATTCAAGAAACAACTCCAATAAGGAACTAATTAATTTCCAATTAAGATCACATATATCTCATAGCATACAAGATCATCTCACATTCTCATTAATAATCATAAAATACACATAAAGTTATCCAATGATAATTCTTATTCCATTATAATTTACAATCTCTAACTTATTCATAATAGGCATCCTATTACAACATAGATAATACAATGATTGCATCATCTAAATATATTACAAAGAGCTTATCATCAGCTACAGCAAGTCTCATTACATATGAATACAAGGTAACAAGATACATAGGAATCAGCTCCATGAAATCATCCATACAATGAAGAGATAGGAAATCCACACCCACGCTTGTTATCATCTGACGAAGGATATCCCAATGGAAGAAGGCATAAAACCACCCAACCGTGTGGAACCAATAAGGAACCACCCCCTATGCTAGGAGATGACACAAGGTTCCAACTCACACTCTAGACCTAGGTTGACACCTACGACCAAGGGATAAAATGTAACATCCATAACTGAAAAACCACCAAATAATCAATAGCCAAAGTCACATCACGAAGATAAATCAAAACAATAAACTCCCAGAGGCATAACAACAACCATGGCATAAGGATCTAGGACACATGTAGGGAAGAGTGTCATCATATGTTGTCCTCATAAGAAGGGATACAAATATAACATCGAGATCTCCACTTGCTCCCCTGATAGACATGTGGAACCGTCTCAACCTATGAGAAAATCATGGGAGTTTGGTTTACCATCTCCATGGTCTTCCCAAGCTCATCCTAAGTCTCCACCCAAGGGCTATGAGGTGGGGCACCAAAACCAATTTCATTATCTTGATTAGGTGAATCCTAATTACCCAACCCACTAATTTATTTATTATGGTTATCACTTGTAAATTGAGGAAAACCCTCAACGTGGTTCCTGGTAGTCTAGACTCTAAGCATCCTTACAAGGAACCTCTTAATAGCCTATTGCTCATGACCTCGATTCGCACACAAGAGCCCACTTTCCCTAACCATGGACCATGACCTTAGGGTAAAATATGATTAGTAATAACTCAATGAGGCTCAAATCCACAAGCTTATACATACAGCCACATTAACAACCACAATATTGTGCAAATATAAATCAAGCCACAAAAGCATAATGCCAAATGCAAGATAAACCAAGAGCCTCATCCATAAATAATTAAAAAGTAGACATAAACCATAATTTAGTACAATCCTCTACAACGAGGGATTTCCATCTCCCTGGAACTAACACAAATAACCCTCTATGGAAAGGTATGTGCCATCTTGTTGGAGCTGCATACAAGAATCGAATAACAAAGGCATAAAAATATATCAAATTTTCATTAACTCAATATTGAACACAACAACAACTCTGGACAACTCAAACCCTCAAGGTACAACCTCTGGTACAAAATCAAATAGGAAAAACCAACTCAGAAAGACTAAATGACCAAAACATGTCAATGGAAAACATACCAGATGGTGGACGTACCAGGTGGTACGATGGCAGACTGGTAAGATGATAGACTAGTACGGTGGCAGACAAGTACAATGGAAGACTAGTACGGTGGTAAAAAAAAGTATGGTGGTGGACTAGTACAGTGATATGTCGTACTAGAGACTCAAAGACAGAACCAAAATAGCTATGACAAGACTCAAAAAATGAATAAGGCTTCAATACGACACAAAACCAGTCGAATAAAGTTGCAGCAATAATAACATCTCAATAAACTCAACATATATCAACTAGAGTATAAAACACATTCGAATACAAATGTAACTCCAGGCAGAGCAGCAAGTTCCAATTCCAAGTCATACAGTACCAGGGAAAGAACTAAGACTCACAATGGATCAAATGCATGAAACATAGCAACAAAACAATACTAGTACTTCCCAGACCCAAAATTGGGAGTCATGACATCCATAACATACACAAAGGAATTCACAGGTCCGTCATGACAAAATTTCAACAACAAAATAAATATACATATAACTACAAATACATTAACCCCCAACTTTACTTTGTAGGCTTAATAACTATAATAATATTTCCTTTAACTAATTATCAAATTCCCAGCTCGGCAAGCAACTTTCTCAGACACAATGCAGACAGAATTCTTTCTGGAAGACAAAATTGAAAAGAGGTTAAATTCACCAACCTGGAACTAGAAGTGATGGAAAATAAATTTTGAAGAAGAGCAATTCCAAAAATCCAACAAGCTCCAACCAAATCCAAATCCAAGCAACGAAAATCTCCAAAGCACATAAAATAATTCCAGCAAAGCTAACCTGACAAAATACTTAGAAATCTCTATAAATAAACTTCATACCCAACTATACAAGATGTCATCCAAGGGAAAAAAAAATTAGTGTAAAATGTAATATTATTTACCTATCCCCAAATCTCAACCAATAGGAATGTAGGGTAGGTAGGATTTATGGCATTTAATTACCCAACTAGTAACAAGAGAATATAATAATATAATGACCATTGATAAATAAATAATAAAACAAGGCCCAATAAAATAAATCAAGGGGCAATATAAATATATGCCACAAATAAATATAAAATCATAACCAAACTTAGAAATAACACTTAAACAATAATTAAATAATAATTAACCAATTAAACAATAAATCGTTAAATTAAATAAATAAATATAAACCAATAAATTTATAAAACATTAATCAAATAATATTAATAAATTGCCCAATAAAATATCAAAACCAAACATTAATTTAATTCAACTAAACTATATGAATCAATTATTAATTAATTAAATAACTGAATACTCCAAATTCCACAAAGCAACCACGACTCTGGATACTAGCATGACGACTCACGCCAAGACACTCAAACTGACAAGGATGACAACTTAAGCCTAAAGTGTATAGAGGGAACTCATATCATCTCCAAAAATTTGCCATTGGGATAAAGACACGCTCAAACTTGTGAAACTGAGTGGAGTCGATGTCTGGTACCTGCAATCCTGCAACTACCAATAAGCACAACACAACATATGTGATAACATATACATCATAGATGATCAGGAAATTGAAAGATAATCATGACATCATAACATGCTCTGGACGAGTGGTATGATATCGTCTCTTATCATGAATACAGTAGTAAGACAATCATACAATCACAACATCAACTCATCTCATACAATCATAAACATGTAGTAGGGGCTAGTACCTTATAGATATCATCATAACATCAAAAGCAATATAATCTATATATGAGTATCAATGCATATAGATCATCAAATATAAACCCGACCATCAAGATAGTCTAGAATGTGCCATCATCCATATAAATCATCAAGTACCATGTGTCATATAAAATGTCAAGCATCATCAATAGGCATATGAGATATAGATAAAGTCATAAGTAGCCATCAAAATACCAGCAATATGTCTAAACGAGTCTATCGATGCATAAAATAAAAGATGAACCGAGGAGGGACACTACAAAGTTTTCACATATGCTATGGATCAAAAAATATTTTGAAGGAGAAAAATTTGATGAAAGAATACAAGGACGCATTGGTCAAAGGAAGAATTTTTTTAGAGATAGAAATCCATGGAGACATTGATTAGTGAGGGTGAAAAAAAATCCAAATGCTTTCACAACATTAAAAAAATTCATAGGGATCTTAATAAAATCACTAAAATTAGATAGGTTGATGGGAGGATCCTTAAAGAAATAGAGGCTATCATAAAAGAAATAGTAAATTTTTTTTTATAAATCTTCTTAATAATTCAGATACTTGTTAGACTTGTTGGAAACTTGAGTTGTTGTGTTGTGTTGTGTTGTCATTAATGTCAACTTGTTTGGTGTTGTCATTGATGTCACTGTATGTTGTATGGATGTTGCAGCTAGTCTGGAAGTGAATGTTTTGATGTTGTTGTGTGGTCTGATAGTGATATTTAGTAAGTTTGAGATGTTTCTAGAAGGTTGGTGTAGTAAAAGTTTCAATATGTAGGAAACAATATTTATGCAGGAAAGAGTTTTTAATATCTCTGTGGAAGAATGCTTTACATTCCTCTAGTATGTGGGGATTATGGAGTGTGGTTCTTGATATAATGTTTATGATCTATGTATGTTGCACTATCAAGTTTGCAGGTCCTTTGTTGCTCAGATGGTAGAGTTATATGTTGTTGTTTCTGATAGTGGGGTGTCTATCAAAACTGGTTCGAAGAATGCTTGTTGGTTCTCTAATATGTGGTTTTCAATGATGCGGCTTGGAGGACATGTTCATTTGGTTTGTGTGGTGATCTCAATTTTATAGTGATGGTGTGATTGACAAGTGAAGTTATGTTATTTTGAGTTCAATGTTGTCAATTGGGTTGGTTTCTAGTTGACTGAGGTGGTGTATACTATCTTGATCATGCCCTTGTAGTTTGGATATTCTTTGGCAGATGAGTTTGGATGGTGATATGGGTCTCATTGTGGCATGTATAGATCAGCATTGAGTTTTGTGCATTGGAAAATGTTTTTGGGCCAACTAATTGGTGTTCTTTATTGTTTATCTACATGTTTCATTTGATTCCAACCTTGGACAATATGTCGGTGGTTGTGGTTTGTTGGAATCAACTTTGAAGGATGTATTCTAATGTGTTTGGGTCCCCTTTATCTCTTGGAGTGGACCACAATGGATGTTATATGTCTGAGTGGTCAAATTTATTTAATATTGTTTATTATGTTAGTGGTCGACCCTCAAATAGGGTTTCAATGAATTATCTTGTATATAAATGAGTGTGGATGTATGCGTTGAGGATAGATTTGTTTGAATTGATGTGAAGTGGGTGTGAATGATCTACAAGAAGATTTGGTCTAGTAGAAGTGTGAAAGATAGTTTGTGAAGAGCTTTGAAATAGTGTTTGATGTCAAATGTGTGTGCCATGATATTGGTCGCTTGACACAGGGGTTCAAAGATAATTTCATGATTATGAGATCTTGGTCATTTCATGATCCTATAAACCTGCTAGAAGAAGGCATGTTCCTTGTGGTGATTTGTGCAACACTTTGTATCTTTACCTAAGGTTATGTGCCTTAGTCTTGCAAGTCGTTCAGTGGAAGTGAGTTCCTTGGTGTTGAGCCTAAACATTGTAATCAATTATTTATATTATGGTTGTGATTTTCACCATGGTTTTTCCCTATTTAGGGTTTTCCACATAAATATGTTGTTCATGTGTTTTTTGTGGCTTGTGCTTTCATGTTTAATAATTGCAGTAATAAGTTAATTACTTTTTTAAGTTTAATTGATCATAAGTAGTATTTTGAGCTTCAAACTAATTCATTCTAACTGCCACCCCCTCCACCCCCCTCTCTTAGTCTTGTGGTATGTTCAACAAGACTTGGTTCCATAGCAAGAGACTTTACAAAACATCCCTAGGCTAGTCACATGGAGAAAAATAAGATGTTGTTTGCATGCTTCTCGGGAGAGAAAATTAAGCTGGCAATGGGCCAACTTCACCCAGTCAAAGCTTCAGGCCTAGATGGGTTTTCAACCAACCTGTCCCATATATGTTGAAGCATTGTGGAAAAGGATGTAGAAGAATCGATTGAGGGTTCAAGGAGAATGAGAAAGTTTCTCTATGAAATAAGCAACACTTTCATTACACTTATCCCTAAAAAAGAAAAGGCTATCTCCTTGGATGAATATCACTCTATATCATTATGCAATGCCATATACAAGATTTGGTGAAGGTTGTGGCTAATAGACTTAAGAGAATATTACTAAGCATCATCTTAGGTGAGTAAATCAGGTTTGTGTCAACAAGGTTAATTTTGCATGGGGTGATCATTACATAGGAAGCAATTCATTCAATTCATAAAACTAAGAAACAAAGGACATTGATAAAGTTGGACATTAAAAAGCTTATGACCAAGTGAATTGGAGGTTCCTCTTCAAGGTGTTAGAGGCTTTTATCTTTAATAGGAAATGGTTGGATTGGATTTTCAAGTGTATTTCTTGCCCAAGGTATTGGGTTCTCATAAATGGTTCCCTAGAGAGGCTATTTGAGATATCTAGAGGGATTTAACAAAAAGACCCTCTCTCCCCCTTTCTTTTTATTTTGATTATAGAAGGTTTGGGTAGAACTATCAATCAAGCTTCTTCAAGTAGTAGTTTAGAAGGCATTCAAGTTACCAATAATGTCCTTGACATTTCCAACCAAAAATTTGTAGATGACATGATGTTGTTTGGTATTGCAAAAAGAAAAGAGGCAATGCAATTGAAAAAGAGATGATGAACATTTATACATGTAATATCAAAAATATTATCCCTTGTAATTAATATGACAAACGGTGCTTTTCCTTTGTGTCATTGGAGATTAGGATCCGCCATCATGTCCTTTTGTCCACTCAGACCATCCATCTCAACTTTGGCCGAAGCATTACCAACTTTGCCAACCTGTCACCTTAGGGGATGAATGTGTGGCATAGAGACGTTCACGCAGTGTGCTAGTGTCTTGTGTATCTGACAGTCCAAAGGTGGTCATTTGAGTGTTACACCTACGTCCGAAAGGAATCATAATACCTCTGTATATGCCCACCGACGTCTAGTTTCCTTCCAGAGCCTTTATCTATCAATTTCAAAGGCATTTGGGGGGATTCTTTGGCAAGTTTGGAAATCTTCTTGTAGGTTAAGCTCTTGGAGACCACTTTGGACAACATTCCATCAACACCACCATTGTTACAACATCTCAATCACACTACACCAGTGTTTCCAATAATTGTTCATGAAAGGGGAGTTTCCTTAATCTCTTTCTTTCATTTTCCAATACATTTTATCAATCTTTTGTTGCATCCTTTCAATTATCTTTATCATATTATTATTCCTATGGTTTCTTGGGTTATCCATGGAGGTGGAAACACCAAAATGGGGGTCTAACTTAGGTAGGCTCCAAAACACAACCCCAACATTTTCCATTCTTTCTTGTGTGTAGGTTCATGGAAGTGAGAGAATCATCATTCAGCGGGAGGCTTCAATCATGGACTGATTGTGAGTGTTTTCATCCTTCTCCCTTCTATTTTATTTCAGTCATTTTGCATCTCACAACTTGTAACTTAGTTCATTTGTTTTATGTGTTTAATTATATTATCCACATATTCAGGACTTTCTGTATGTGTTATGTACTTCGTCCGTATAGGACGACAGTGCGTCACGTTGGTGTCCCAGCCCCGCGCGCTCATCCTTGGGACAGAGGCTTGACAGAGTTGTCTGTGAGTCTCGGATCGTGGGCAATTGCCCTAGTTTGTTATTTTATCCCCTGTCTCATCTCAGCGCCAGTTCACAGAGGTAATTAGAAGGACAATTTGTCCTCAAGGATGCATCATCCTTGAGGTGGAAAATTCCCTCCATTACATTTTGGTGAACCCGACATGAAACAGAATTAATCAATATTGAAAAGGAGCCAACCAAGTTGCGTTCGGTGAGGAAGAAGTACCCGCTACAAGAACTATTGGTTCAGGCAGCCTGGATGAGGTGAAAAAAGCTAATGAATGCTTATCCACTAGCACTTCAGTCTTTACACTTAGGGCCCAACTGAACACCAAAAAATGTGGGAGTGGCAGACTTGGGCAAACTGAGATCTGCGGAGATTCCTATTTCCAGACAGATTTCCAGATTGATGCTCGCGACTGTCGGGACAATGATTCTAATTGCCATCTCGATGTGGTGAATTAACTAATTGAGGCTTCCCAACCATCCATTATACCGATTGGCGAAGTGAAGAATGTAGTGGGGAAAGCCTAGGTTACCCTAACCTACCACAATTTCCAGTTTGCAGATAAGGTCCCTTCTCGACTATGCCAGATTGATGACTCTTCTCTCCATCTCGATGAAGGCTAAAATGAACTGATTGAGGTGATCCAAGTCAGTTCAGTGCATTCAGTGGGGACAACCAGCCATCCGGAGAGGCATAATACGATCCAATAAGCAGTGTTCCTTCTTGTGTAGTTTCGTAGATGGGGAATGATGAAGTAGGCTTATGCATGCACTAACCAATGATGGGTGGTTTCGGGCCAGAGGAAAGAAGCGAACATTCAGGATCGAGAAACGAATGGGATCAGAATCAAACCTCAACCTCATATAGCTAGATAGTCTTATATACATCATCGTTTACTGCTCATTCACTTCATTCAATTGCCTCATTCACTCGCTCGAAACCCAATTTGAAGATCAGATTCATCCCCGAATCGTCCAGATGTTCCCAGTGCTATGGATATCACGAGAACCTGCCTGTTTCACTACCTCACCCAATATTTGGGTTGGGTAAGGAATAGCTTGGTCCACCTATCAATTCGTTGTGTCTAAGTCCCAACATGAAACAGGATTATCTTTGCATTACTTGATTTATGCTTCATTTAGGTGCATTTAATCTTTTATTTTTTAAAATTTTAAAAATCTGAAAATAAAATAAAATAAATTAAAATAAAAAGAGGAAGTGGAAAACCAAAAACAAAAACTTTCATTCGCATTTAGTTTAAATTTCTGCATTTTTTGTTTATCATTTAAAACCAACTTTATCATTTAGTGTCCCTGTAGTGTGGTCATGAACATCGTGTAGCTTGTCTATGAGCTTTACGACTCAGACTGCAATGGGAGTTGTTGTCAGGAGCTCATCCAGGCAGAGTTTTCCCCATGATCGTTACAGTCCTCTACTCGACACCATGCAGGGTGTGCAGTCGTCTGATCCCAATAAGTTCTTGACCTCTCACAGTCTGAAATCTATTCTGAATGGGGGGCCTTCTCCTTCTAATTCACAATCTAACTCTCCTAGGAGTTCTAGGATTTCTACCCCATCTTCCCCTCCTGTGGTCGATCATGATTCTACGGTCACTATAAACTTTGAGAAGATCAATATATTGGAGCAGAATCTGAGAAACTTTGAGGGTTTCTTGAACAGAGAGAATGTCCTCCCCCAGGGCGGGAACATTGGGAGTACCTTGCGAGACATGTTAATATTCGACAAGAGAGGCTTGGAGATGTTGAGGGCCTTGTCCATGATTGTTAAAATCCATGTGCCCTTGGCAGATGTACCCTTGGTGGACAACCAATATGATCCTTTTAATTCCTCGGTTAGTGTCAGGATTCCAGAGCTAAGCATGCACATGGTGGACTCCACCATACCTAGTGTTAGTGCTTCATTCATTCCCTTGGTCTACACAGACATGGCTAGTAGGTTGAGATGCCTCGTTGCTCAAGTTTCAGGTAATCAGCACTAGCACTACAATTGTCGGTGGAACTGGTCCTTCCAGAGGTGGCGGTGGATTTGGCCCTCCTCCGCCTTCTAATCTTGTCCTAAATACAATCTTATAGAACAAGGGGCAGTTGCAGTTACAACTGACAAACTTAGCCTCTAGCTATGGTCAATCATTTGTGCATGTGTATTACAGGAAGAGTCCCCTTGACATTACCATCCTGAATACTATCCTTCCAATTGTTGTTGAGTCCCCAAAGTTTGATAGGTTTAATGGTGATGGGGACTCGAACGTGCATATAGATTCCTTTATGACTATGTGTAGTGACTACCATGGTCTGGATTTTGTCTTGCTAAAACTGTTCTCGCATTCCCTCAAGAGAACAACATTAGAATGGTATAGCTCCTTACCTGACCATTCCATTCGTACCTTTGATCAGCTTATGGACCTTTCCCTTAAATGGTTTCAAGCGAACATTGGTAGGAGGGTCACTATCACTGACCTTGTTCATTGTAAATAGAAGCCCAATGAGAAGATCACTGATTTCATTTTGAGATATCAAGCTATCTCCACCAAGATCCCCTTTGCCCTACCAGATAGTGATTTACAGAGGATGTATATTGACAAACTACAGTCGGCATTGAGGGAGAAACTATCTCTTAATTGATATCAGAACTTCGCTAACATGTGCTCTACTCTCACCATTTACCAGTTCATTGTGTCACAGTTCGGAGATACTTCTTCAAACCCTCACGGTGGGTCCTTTGCAGGAACATCCACGGATGGGTCCCAGAAGAATAAGGTTGTCGCTAATGTTGTGGCTATTTTTCCGATGGTTGTTGCACAAGCCCTGCAACAAAATAGAGTCTTCACTTAGTTGAATGACTCCTACTTAAGCATAATGCAGTAGGTGTTGAAAGACAACCTTATTACCCTTTCGAAAATCAAACCGATGTCTGATAGTCGACCTTATCCGTGTTGGTATGATGGTTCGAATTTTTGTCATTATCATTGTGTGCCTAGTCATGATACTAAGCGATGTTATCATCTTCGACATGTTTTCCAAGACTACATCGATAGTGGTGCAATCAAGGTGGATGCACGGAAGCACAAATCAAACAAGTTTGTTAATAAAACCAATAGCAACTTACAAATTTATATTGATCATTTCCCTTTGCATTCAGCAAAATTTATCTTTGCATCGGATCCTTCTTCGAATGATGGTCCATATGTGCACATGGTCACCATCACCCCCATTAGCTCACCTTTGGCTCAGAAGGGGAAGGTTTCTAATTTATCCTTGTCATTTACCCCTCCGGATGCCCCATATTGCGAAGAGCCTGCTCCTCTTTACGTCCCTGTCAAGCTGAACGGTCAAACTGTCATGGGTGTGATTGTTGACCCATCTAACAAAGTCGATGTTATCACATAGGAGACTCTCTTTATGAATGGCCAGCATAGACCAACGTATGATGAGTGTTGCGCAACCTTGATGATGCATGATGGGTTCTTTATCTGCCCCTTGGGTAGTATCACCTTGATGGTCCTTGTAGCACCTAAGGCGGTGTCCTTTGTGTTCGCCATCATTCCCGAATCGGACCTCTTATGTATTAAGATCGACATTCCTTGGTTAATTTCTATGGAAGCAGTCCCCTCGATTGTGCACAAATATCTCAAGTTTCCCCATGAGGGCACAATGCATGTCATCCAGGACACTGGATTTTGACCCTTGATCACCCATGGGGATTTTTTCGTTGGATCACTTTTGGCCTACTCCGGTGGGGCCCATGCTTTCCCATGGTGATATAATGTACTGCACTTATTATCAATATAAAACAAGGAACTGGCCCCTAAATCTATGCAGCCTAGTGTTTCATTGCTACCTTTTTCATCAACCCCTCCTCCATCAATTCCGGTCTTGGAGCAGGTAGTGCCTCATGTCTCCTCATCATTGGGGGATGAGGCTAACCCTGCTCCCTCGAATAGACCTTCGCGTCCACCTAGGACTGCATAGCCTCCAATGGTGTCTGTTGTTCCTACGACTGCACCTAGTGCAGCCAAGGGAAAGGCACCCATGCTATCAAAGTTCGTGGCCCACCCTCCCTTCAAGCTCCCGATCATGGCAAATATTCCTCGACCCTCTCATTATGAGAAAAGGAAGTTCTCTTCTTGTTTCCCTTTGTTCCTCCGATCGCTCCTTGAGTGTAATGAGGTTGGGCACCCATTGTTGTGGATGTTGTGCCTCTCCAGGATGCACCTCTTGTTTCATCGGTTGGGCCTTCTCCCATCCTTGACATAATTTTAGAGGTCTCTCATATGGAGAACGACATTGTTGCATCCTCTTCGGCTCCGGTTGGTGGTCCTCACCACCATCGGAATCAGCGTGGGCGTGGAGCACGATGTTGTTGAATCCTCTCCGGCTCCGGTTGGTGGTCCTCACCTCCATTGGAATTAGCGTGTGCATGAGTATAAATTATTTCGATGAGCCCGAGCTCGAGAGCGTGATGTTGCCTTATAGTTTGCTAGTGTGACTCCGACACCCAGAGTTTTTGTTTCGAAGCCTATTCCCTTAGTTAATCCCATCTTTGCACCTGTTTTAGTCTCGCTCCCTCCTCCTTCTCGAGCTTTCGATCAACCTCACTCTAAATAGGTGCAGGTTTTCATCACTCCTTCTATGGAGTCACCTCTTATCACTTCTTTGTCGAGCATGCCTCCCTTGTCCCAACCCCTTAACATGTCACATATGCAGGTGGTTCCTAGTGCAGCTTTGTCAACCCAACCTGCTTCGCCACCACTCCAGGATCCAATTTTTCATGGGGTCCTTCAACCTGCTATGGTTGATAGGAGGCCTAACACTCCTATCCTGTGTAAATCCAAGTTTGAGCAGGGCCCTATTCTGAAGTTTCTACGGTGCAAGTCTTTGCAGGTATGTTCTTCATCCCTTCCTTTGCCTGTCTCAGTGTCTGCTGGTTTTCCTATTTTTATTTGTATGATTGAGAAGGCCTCATCCTCTCCTATGTTTATCACATCCCCTCTTCCAAAGGTCGACAATCCTATACTTGTTTCATCTTCTCCAGGTGAGTCACTTGCTTCCTCCATGGAGGTCTGCATGTTCGGCTCCTTGGAGGATATTCTGACCTTGTCTACAATCATCACACAATCGTTGACCCTCGCCTCCTTCGAGGCTGTAGATGAAGACGTTGTTGTTGCTTCATCTCTTTCTCTTAGTGTTGGTGAGGCACCCGATGCAGCCCTTGTGATAGTCCCTCTCTGAGCTCGCCCCCCTTCTCCCTGTGGCATAGATTGGGAGGGTGAGGCTCTTCTTGAGGATGATGGTCTCTTATAGTGCGATCCCCTCCTAAGGGTTGATCATTAGGATTTTAATTTCTCATATACATCTGCTTGCATGTGTGTGTGAGTGTATTTCCCCATGCTTTCTTTATCTATTTGTTCCCTCCTAGAGGAACCTAGGTCACTCCATAGGTACTTGGATACGAGAGGTTGACTATTTTTATCCATTGTGCTCTCCTCAAGGACCCAAGTTACTTCATAGGTTCTCGGATATAGGGGATTTTATGTCATACACATTCCTCTATTTGTCTACCTCCTTCTATTTGTCATATCTTTCTTTTCAACATTCAGGGATGATGTAAAGTGTTGGGGGCATTCTTTTCCTTCTTCCATGTTGACCCGAATTTTTATTTTATCTTTGTCTTCATGTTCTCTTCTTCAGATCGATAAATTTGGCACTATGATGATATACTCATCTCGCAGTTGTGTTACATATATTTTGTCACTTCTATGGGTTCCAATTCCAAACTATCAGATCCCCTCTGTCCTCTTGCATTGCATCTTTTGATGTTGTGGACATTTATGTGTCGCTATCTATTGGTGGCATTCCACGGAAACATCTCGTTATGTTGACAAGCCACAACTGCTCTTCTCCTTAGAATGGCATACCTTCCATGCCTATCATTCTAAGGGGGGGCCATCATATCTGCACTTATCTTTTTAGCTTTGGTATTTATCCTTTCAAATTTTCCATTGGTGTCTTTTATCGATTGTTTTCCTTGTTTACCTAGGTGGAGGCCAAACCACTCGATCTTTTTCTTTTCCAAGATCACCTAGGTGGGGGCCAAACCACTTGATCTTTTATTTTCCCATGATCGCCTACATGGGAGCCAAACCATTCTTGAGTGCCTTTGTAGGGGCCAATCTACTACTTACCAAATTCATCTACCCTAACGCATGGCTATCTAGCGCATCACTACCCATGCTGGCAAATATATCTTTATCTTCCCTATCACATGGCTATCTAGCGTATCACTACCCATGCCAGCAAAATGTATATTTATCTGCCCTATCATATGGTTATCCATACCAACATTATCACACTCTATCGTATGGCCATCTAGTATAATGCATCTTGCTACCCATACCAGCGTATCTTATACCAATGGTGATCGCTTATCTCATATCTTTCTGTAGCCAGGGGCTTTCCTCCAGAGCGAGGTTTGTTTCTATTACGTTATCTTATCCATTTCTTTATCTTATCATCCATCACGCTAGTCTATAGCTAGTGTGTTTGAGATGTACCAAATAACAACATCTATACTGAATCTCGACATCATCTTGTTGGGGGCAACCTTGTCTGATCAATGAAAATTTGCCTCCCTGTCGTGATTGTTCTTTCTCTGTATCTTCCTCTACTTTAGCTTCGCATACCTCGACAAAGGCATTCTCGCTAAAGTGGGGGCAAAATGTAAGATCAAAAATATTATCCCTTGTAAATAATGTGACAAATGACACTTTTCCTCCATGTCATCGGAGATCAAGATCTACCATCATGTCCTTTTGTCCACTCAGACCATCTATGCCAGCTCTGGTCGAACCATTACCAACTCTGTGAACCTGTCACTTTCGAGGATGAATGTGCAGCGCAAAGATGTTCGTGTGGCATGCTAGTGTCCCATGAATCTGACAATCCGTAGGTGATTGTTTGGGCATTACGCCTGAGCCCAGATGGAATTGTAACACCTCTGTATGCGCCCACCGACATCTAGTTTCCTTCTAGAGCCTTTATCTATTAATTTCAAAGGCATTTGGGGGGATTCTTTGGCAAGTTTGGCAATCTTCTTGCAAGTTAAGCTCTTGGAGACCACTTTGGACAACATTCCATCAACACCACCATTGTCACAGCATCTCAAGCACACTACACCAACATTTCCAACAATTGTTCGTGAAAGGGGAGTTTCCTTAATCTCTTTTTTTCATTTTGCAATACTTTTTATCAATCTTTTGTTGCATCATTTCAATTATCTTTATCATATTATTATTTTTGTGGCTTCTTGGGTTGTCTGTGAAGGTGGAAACGCCAAAATGGGGGTCTAACTTAGGTAGGCTCCAAAACACAACCCCAACATTTTCCCTTCTTGCTTCTATGTAGGTTCATGAAAGCGAGAGAATCATCATTCAGCAGAAGGCTTCAATCATGGACCGATTGTGATTGTTTTTATCATTCTCCCTTCCTTCTATTTTATTTTAGTCATTTTGCATCTCACAACTTTTAGCTTAGTTCATTCATTTTTGTTTTTCATTATATTATCCACGTATTTGGGACTTTCCGTATGCACTCTATACTTCATCCATATAGGACGACAATGCACCGCGCTAGTGTCCCAGCCCTGCATGCTCGTCCTCGAGACAGAGGCTTGGCAGAGTCGTCTATGAGTCCCAGATCATGGGCGATTGCCCTGGTTTGTTATTTTATCCCTTGGCTCATCTCAGTGCCAGTTCGCACAGGTAATCGGAAGGAAAATTTGTCCTCAAGGATGCATCATCCTTGAGGTGGCAAATTCCCTCCATTACAATACAACAACCTCATAATAGGAGGTAGTGAAGCTATGTCAAATATTTTCTTCTTCTTTACAAACACTATGAAAAAACAAGAAATAATTAGAACTCTGAGATTCAAGATAGGTCACCTTCTTTGTACCTACCTTATATTTCCTCTAGGAGTTAGGCTCAAAATTAGTAAACTATTGGATCTTCCTGGGGAAAATATGTCAAACCGTCTAGCTTCTTGGAAGGGGCATTGGTTGTCATGTGCTGGTAGGATAACAATGATAAAGTCTTTATATTGGCAATACCAATATATCTAATGTCATTCTTCCCCCTCTCTACTTGGACATACCAAAAATTAAATTAGAAAATGAGAGGATTATTCTGGCAAGGCACCTAGAACAAAAATAAATTTTCACTCATTGCTTGGAAAAGATTTGTAAATCATATGAAGTAGGGAATGTAGGGCTTAGAAAGTAATTAACTCAAAATAAATCTCTTGGATCAAAGCGTATATGGAGGATATATAAAGAGCCCCATTTAAAGTGGGCCAAGTTTCTTCAAAATAAGTACTCGGAGGACAACGATGCATCAAGTATCCTCACAACAAGAAACTTCATGGTTTGAACATTTGGAACCTCGTGAGTAGTTGGATGTTAATTATAATAGATCACTTAACCTAGGATGTGCATGATGGTAAGTCTACCTTATTTTAGGAGGACTGCTAGGGTAGCTATTCATATATGGATAAGAGCATTGATGTGGAGCAGACAAAAAGGATTCTATAGCGGACTTGGGGGATCTAAGGGATTGTGTACACTAAGATTAGAGGGATGGCATCAAAAGATGGAAATGGAAGGATTTGACATTGTGGGGTTTGTCGACCAATGAATGGAGAAATTCAAAGCTATCTTAAAGGAAAGAGTTATTACAATCAGAGAAGGCAAATATATCATCATTTGGAATTGTTCTAAATTGGGTCAATACAATGCAAGGGATGGTTACAAGGTGATTGAGAGGGACAACAAAGGAACTCTCATTCTAATACATCTTGTTTGCACAACCTATGCCTTCCAAAAGTAGACACTTTCTCATGGGCTGCCTTACAAAAAAGATATTGACAATAGAATTTTTTTCCCAAATGGGCTACTAATGTCTATGTAGATGTTCTCTTTGCAAGAGCAATAAAGAAAAATGTTGATCATTTTCTTTAGGGTGTCCCTTTTCTTGGGATTGTTGGAGGTTCATTTGTGCTAAACTTGGTTATGTGGGCACCCTTCCAAATGGCATTCTAAGTCTTTTCAGGGAAAGGCCAATTCACAATAAGTTAGTAATGTCTTCTTTCATATGGATGATAAGTTTGTCTATCCTAATGTGAAAATTATGGAATGAAAGTAACTAGAGGACCTTTCAAGAGAAAGAAATGAGAATGTCCTCTTTCTTAATCAAAATGAAAGCAGTGATAATAGAGGTTTTGAATAGTAGGTTGTATGGGAAGAGTAACACAAACACTAGCTTAATAGATTGGGATTACAAAATGAGGAGCAATTGGTTTGGATTGCATATTGAACCTCCAGTTGTCAAGGTGGGGTGTGCTAAGGCACAAAAATAACTTTGATGGAGTGTCACAGGTAACGCAAGCTCCTCAAAGGTAGGTTGCTTCTTGAAAATTTGGGAATGGCATATGATTAGCAACACATCAAAACCTCTTGTCTGGGAACAAACAATGAGGTAGAGCTTCAAGCCCTTAATATTGGCTTATGCGTATGTAGAGACCTAAAATTTGAGAAAGTAGAGATTGAGGGTGATTCTACCATTGTGATAAATATGCTCAAGACAAGGAATATGTTGAGGTGGAATTTGTAGGGTTTCTCTTTTAGATATGGCACTAGAGGTAGTCTAGACTTTTAAGATCTATAATTCAAATCATGTATATAGGGAAGCAAAAAGGGAAGCAAACAGACTGGAAAATGCAACTGTGTGCAACTCAAATCAGCAGGTCATGGAGTATAATGGTAGTGAGCATGGTTTGCCCACTTAGAACATTCCTATTTTTCTTTAGCATGGACTCTCACTAACATAGTGTACCATTAGGGATAGAATATGGATGTGGAGTGTGAATACACTTAGATGGTATTTAGGTTGAAGTGAGTATGGTATCTTGACAAAGAAGAAACATTAAGAGAAGCTTTTGTCCCATCTCAATAATTGTAGCTTGTGTATACTACATTTATTTTATGAATGGATTTATAAGTATGAATCTTGCAATGAAGAGGAGATCATTCAAAGGATTATTTAGTGATGGAGACGCCAATAAGGTTGGTCTATCCCGAGTGGCAAATGGATTTTCTGGGCAAGATTTTGAATCAGAGACTAAAGATTGTGTTCATGGTCTCAAGCAAGCTCGCACTAGATGTAATAAAGATGGTTTTGGGGTGAGAGTTCATGGAGTAGAAAGATAGAGACAAAGTAAATTCATACATCTCGTTTCATTTATTGTTATCATTATTGGACATAAATGAACTAAAAGTAATGTTTTTGTAGACAAATGATGCAATGACAGGTTTCAATATGATTTTGCTTTGTATGTTATATGCCAATATAAGAAGAATATGGTAAGACTGGTTACTGTTAATGGCGATAGAAACCATTTTTGATCTAGCCCAATATGACCCTATTTGTAACGAATGGATGTAAAATCATTCATTTTTATATAACCCAGGGTTGTCCTTACATATCGAAATAGAGATCATGTGCCACTCAATCCACGGGCCCCACATCCTTAAGGGATGAGCTCTTATTGTGGCAAAGTAGGATTTTGTCAAATACTCATCCTAACAAGATCAATGGCTCTTGCACCTCCTATAAGGCCTTTTCAATTTGCATTATTCCAAGAGATAAATAAGCTCAATATTGTCTAATACAAGCACCTCTGAACAACATGAACTTTGTTATGAAATTCTTAAGCCCAACACTACCCTTAAGAAGTTCATAATGACATGCCAAAGGAAATTAATATAGTCATTAGATCACAATTCTCTATTAGACATGAAATAAGAGGGATAAAATCACTCTATTTTATAACTTAATTCAATTGAATTGTTACATGTATTTACTAAACCTAGAGATTGAGAACATTCCTCTTGTGTGAAAAGTTCTCAACACATTTAGTTTCTCATAACATTTGATCTCAATTATTGTACCTCATATATTTATTATTCCACCAAAGTATGGGCCCTATATTCTAGGGAGACACTCTTTATTCTATCTATAACAAAATTAAATTATACTCTTAAATTTGCCTTTTTTACTAGATTGTGGAATAAAATTATTCCTAGTCTAGCACTATTTCCCTAGTTCACTTGGCACATCCTTGTACTTGTTAGTTAATGGATCAATCTTGGTTGTCTGAGATATGATCGTCAAATCTCCTTTGACAAGCAATTATATTCTCACATTGCATATTCTTGACCTCTTTTATTAGTGAAAATTATGACTTGGCTCAATTAACATTAACCTTTCTTTGGGTTCTTTCACTTCTTTTTTTGTTCTTGATCTTCCAAAAAATTTCCATCTCACTAGAATCCTCAGAACTAAATAGATCTATGTAATCTCATCACAATTTAGCACTCATTGCTACAAGCAAGTAATTAGAATTTAGATTCTTTCAAATGTATATTGTTTCTCTATTTAGTTTATAAGAATAATAATAAATAATAATTAAAAGATAAGGCTTAGTTTTGTAATAAATTCACCTTGGTGACTTAAGTGAGTTTATTACTTTTAGTTTGCTATTTTTAGTATTTAAGATAAGTTGTGTCATGTTTATCTTATTGTATGTTTATTTGGTTTCATCCTTCAAACTCTATATAAGCAGATGAAACTCGTTGCAATCGATACCCTGATATCTAATAGAAAAATGTCATATTGTATTTTCTTTTAGATATACCATGGCCTATTCATTTTTTACAACAAGGTATTAGAGAAAGGGGTCACATGAAAAGGAGTTGTTTATTCATAGCATAGATTTTTGTATTAAAAAATTCAAAGGTTTTTGGTGCATAAAATTTTATTTGGTATTTTGAGAGGAAATCATTAATTTTTGGAAGGCCAATGAGGAATATGATTTTATTTGAAAATCATAGGTTTTTATGTTAAACATCGTGTCATTTTCTAGTCTCCAATTTGTGTTAAGTCACATTGTCTTTCTTATATAATTGTGTCAATGCTTTCTTTTGAAAATTGTAACCATCTTCTACAAAATGGTTACCATTTTTTTTGGTTGGTTCTTCTACAAATAGTATCAAGGCTCATACATGGAGGTTGTGCGGATTAACAACAAAAATCACACTTAAAAGTTTCAATTCAATGATAAAAAAAAATTGTGTTTAGAATCATCATTTCTTTATATATGAGTTGATATTTACCCTCAACTAAAGTTTATATTCAAATAGGGCTCAATGATTTTTTTATTTGTAAACCTACGATTAGGGTTTTACCAACCATGGCTAGGGCTTTGGATATCACAATAACTTGAGTTTTCAAAAATCAAGACCAATTTATGAGTTAGTTTTTCAAGATGTTTAAGGTTTAAAATTTTGTAGGATTGTATCCATAGATGAAGAAATTAATAGCACTGATTTGCATTCTAATGAATGCTTTGGGTATGATATCCTTTGTAATAAACATTGTAGTTGAAGTAAAGTATAACAAGGCTAATGAAGTCAAATTGAATGAAAGATGCATAATACATACATCTAAGGACTACTTTTTCAATGAGTGTAGTAGCATGATTGACTTAAATAATTGCATTAAGTTTTCTTTTTGATGGAGCTACCTTAATGAACAACACAATGAAGATGGAATTGAAGAAGAGTACGGGTAAAAATATAAAGATAATTCTTTTTTCGGTCATGCAACCAATGCTGGTAATGTTGAGGGATTAAAGAATGTCCTCTTACTTAACATAGACAAAGATAAAGCTGACTCAAAAGGTTGGACAAACATGCTCTTTTCCTATGGGTATCATGAAGTGAAATGCATTGAGGTGCTTCTTAAAGCTAATGCCAACACACTTTATCACCATGTTGAAGATCTTCCATATTCATTACAAAGAGATTCTAGAAAGATTTTTATGCTAAGATGAATGATGAATTGCCAATATTTTAAGAAGCTCACACTTTGGAGATAGGTGGGAAACTAGTGTGGACAAATCTCGGTATGGATGATTGCCTACTTAGTTTAGGCTTCTATGGATCTTGGGAGTCATAACCTTACAATAGTTATAAGATAACTTGATGGAGCTCTATGATTGTGGCTGAAAATGGATTGTTGTCCAATGGTTCAGGAGGTCTATGATTCAATAGTTCGAAGAGTCTAGGAACTCAAGAATTTATTATCAAGCTATAATTTTATGAGGGTTTGAGGCAGCTTGATGGGGTTCTACTTTGTGTATAGTACATTTTCAAATTAATTCTTTTGAAAAATGGTGAATTCGTGATTTAGGGTGTTTTTAGTTTGATATATTTTATGTTAGTTTGTTTTGTTTTAATGAATGAGCCTTAAAAGGTGGTATTAGAATAATATTAAATGATTATTAGAAGATAAGAATTGATTTTGTAAGATAAGATAAGTATTTTTTGATCCTATGCTTTCATGTTGACTAAGAACATGCACTACTCCTACGTCAAATTTTCCACATCTTTATTAGCATACAACCTTGATTCATTGTGACACTTCCTTGAAGTGTCTCCACGTCCCTGCATTTCCAACCCTTCTTATTGTAAATTTTAGAAAAAATTGATTGAAGCCCTCCTATGGTTTTGTGTGCTTATTTCACACAACTAATTTGCTCGAGTTCCAATTAATTGTGATGAGGACTCTTACAACAATGCTTTAGCTAAAACCAATTAAACATCTTCAATTACACTACCCTTTTAAAAAGTTATCTACACAATAATATATGAAAATTTTAAGGTTTTTTGTTTCATCCCAAGTTGTGTTCATTTTCATTTGTTATTTCTTGAACTATCCAACATAGAGTCCTTCATAAATCAATGTAGAAAATTGGCAGTCAAAAACTATCTCGGTATTCTTAGCATCACTTAGGCCTTCATCAAATGTTCAAATCTTTTACATTGGGTATGTGTCATGTCCCATTTCCAATAAATTTATATTTGTGTATAGAAAGCCCATTTCGTTATTTTTTGTGAGCTAAGCATGATGGAGCTCAACCCCATAGGTAAAAGTTTTTTATGTGTGAGGAATTTATTGTTCATTTTTATAAAAAAAATGTGCTTGTCAAAGTTTCAAAGTTTACCTTCCCAAAGTGTTTTTGCCCCAAAACCTCAACCATCTGTATTTTCTTTTTGATGCCAAAGTTCATAATCTCTTTGGGTAACTCATAAAGGTCATCTCCAACTCCTAATTACCAACTTAATATTTTTACTTTACCATAGTTGAATTTGTAGACTTGCTTCTACCTAGGTACATGTTCCTTATCATTCTCAAACCCAAGCTTTGCAATTTCCCTTATACATATTTTCAAAGTCAAACCTTCACTCATTCACTTACCCAAGTACTACTTGTTGAGCATCATCAAACCCCAACACTTGATAAACTCCCTTCATACATCCCATAGGAGTCAAAGGTGTAGGCATAGCCTTAATTTGGTACAAGGTAGGAGTTATCCCTAAACTATGATTCCCAACACTTTCTACATATATCATGAAAATTGCAACTCCATCCTTTCCTCCATTTGTATACTTTAAGACATGATTTTTCATGGTACTCTTGAACCCTAATCCTTATTGAAACCCCCATGTTTGTATTATTCACACCCATCTACCTCCTTGCAATGCTCAAGATGTCATTAATGGATAATTTTGATGTTGTACAACTACATTGTAAGGATTTATCCCACCCATTAACATTGTTCAAATTTTAAGTGTTTAGTTTTGCATGCATTCCCAAAGCTAGAGGTGAATGGTGATCATGCTTCAATAATGTGATGGTTGTATCTTCTATTGCCTTTTGGCCCTCGTGTTTATCTAAGTCATTATTTTGGTAGGATCTAATACCAACTGTTGATGTAGATTATATAAAGAGTGAATGTACCCATTCAAAGTATTATGCGTATCCTAAACCAAAAACCCTTCTCAACATTTCTCCACTTATTAAATTTTCATTTTCAATAATCAACATTGGACATTGATGATGAAGATTTAATTATTGGAGAATATTTCTAATGGTTTTGAAGCATTCCCAAGAAACACCTTCTAAGATTCTAATAATTTAGAAGGATCCAATGCCATGTAAAAATGGTCTACTAGATAGACATGATGACTATGAATTCATGAAAGCTACTTTATTAAAAAAAAATCTATTAATGGCTTTCATTTTGAGAATAGGTGTTGTTGCAAATCTCTCAAAATTTCACAAATCAATGAAATAGAGTAAACATTTTGATTTCTTCTTTGTTTACAACTCAATAAATAAGGATGATAGGAGAAGTTAAGATTTATTACATCATTTCCATATTATGTCATTACATTTTTTTAATCTTAATGAGAAGTATTCTAACAATGATAAAAAGGAGAAGGGTACTAAATGGAAGCAAGATGCTTTCTCTCCACTTCAATAATTCTCCTACATTATGATATAGTGTCCAAGCATTTAGGCATTTCTATAATTCATCACAGTCAAAAATGTCATATGCTACTATCGTCTTGGATATTGGTGCAGGAGCACCTAGTCATTTGTATGCCTAATGAAGGATTTATTGTAATGGTTTCCTTGTTTGTGTTTTGTGGAAGAAAAATAAGGTCCTTAGAAGAAATTTGAATAAATACGGTTCCATTTGCAAGGTCATACAATCAAGTTTGTAAGGCTTTTAAGTCAATCATCATATGTGGACCAATATGGACCTAAGGTGGTCGATCATGGTCAAAACATTTCAAGTGTATCCAACATGGGTGGAATTGATGTAATAAGTCCTTTTAAGTCTATTTGAACATGTCTAGGGGGAGTATAGAGGTTTTTGAGTCATTTTGGCAAGTTTGACAAAAGTTGTCAAGACTTGTAAAAGTTGTCAACATGTGCAATTACGTCTCAACGATTATCCCTTTTCAAAAGTCAGTTGGAAATAGTTGGAAATGGATGTAAGGAAGTTAAAATAGCCTCATTTGGGTCGAGGCTTGGTTTTTGTTAGTTGATTTGCTGAAGAGAAGAAGAAACAATAAAATTTGAAGCATTGTTTCCTACAATTTCTATGTACTTTGCTGCAAAAATGTCTAAAACTTCTTTGTACGGACAAATCATGGCTTGAGACCGGTACCATCTAAAATCTTATTGAATCACATTTCTATAGATACCAATTTTGTAAGATTCCATTAAGGTTTGAGCATTTTGTGAAGGGTTTGATCAAAGAAATATAAAAATCTCTCCATTCCACTAAGGGATATTCATCAAACTTGGTGGAATGGTAGGAATGGGGGTTATTCAGATGGGTTTTTCTTAATTTTTGCATGGAATGAAGTTTGATGTGCTTTTGGAGCAATGAACGCCTAACATCTCTATGTGTTAGGCCAAGGGAGTGAGGGTTTATGTGTAATTTGATGAAAACCTAAAAGTTGCAATCCAAACCTGTATATTTTTCAGTTTGGTGATGTGTCCCACCTTTCCATACCATTGGTTGAATGGTGGAGTGCAAGAATAGGGTACTCGCTTTGTAAAATAGAGCTAATTGGGGCTCTAGTGCAGCGATAGAAGTCAAGTTTTGATGCATACACTCCAAAACATCCTAGGGTCATTTGGAGATATATTTTAGAAATCCAAAAAGGGTATCCAAAAATAATTTCATAGTCTTGATATCTGGTCTATATCAAAAGATATTCATGGCGGTCCTAAAAGGGAGGGCTTATAGGAATTTCGGGTGGTTGTGAAGTGTCCTTTCATTCTACATGCTAGAAGCCATAACCAATGCTTGTAACATGTTTTGTTAGGTGTCATAAGATGTTTTTGAAGTCTGCTTTGAATTCCTAAGCCATCTGAATGTCTACACTATTTTGAGTCCTTTTTGCTTAGGTCTAGGAGGCTTGGTTTGGTAGGTGAGTTGGGAGAAAGATCTCCCTAATTGTGCATCAACTTTGTTGATTTTTAAAACTCATTTGTAGAACATCCTAAGCATATACCCACCTTTGCATCAAGCGGTATCAGAGCACAAAAGTTCTGGGAAAGGGAGAGTTTGGTGTTTGTGTGTTGTGTTTGTGCAGGTTGAGAGAAGGAATCAGAGGTTGAAGTAAGATGCCTCCAAGGGTTAGTGCAACAGTTGCTAGGGAATTGAGAGCCCTGAGAGAGAGAGGATGGAAGCATTAAAGGCCAAAGATAGAAGGAGAGGAAGGGTTGTTGATGAGGAGAGTGACCAAGAAGAAGGAGAGGGTGAAGATGAAGTCCCTCAAGAGGAAGAAATGAACTCGGAGGATGCAAGGATGGCAAAACTCCTTAAGGCGGTCAGAGAAAGTGACCACAAATCCAAGGCAGATCTACCCATGTATGGCAATAAACTATATGGAGAAGAACTCATAGACTGGATTGGGGCATTGGAAAACTATTTTGAATGTAAAGAGGTGGAATATAATCAGAAGGTGAAGGTGGATAAGTCAAGGTTGAAGGGACATGCCCTACTTTGGTGGGATTGTGTACCAGCTGATAGGTGGAAGAAGGAGAAGCCATTTAGATAACCTCATGGTACAAAATGGTGGAAAAGATGAAGGGGGAGTTCTTACCTAATGATTATAAGGTTCAATTGTATAAGAGGCTGCAAATCTAAGACAAAAAGACATGGATGTACAAGCCTATACAAAGGGATTCCACAAGTTAGACATAAGGGAAGCACATGAGGAAGATGTTGAAGAAAAAGTGGCAAGATATCTTGGTAGCTTGAGGTATAACATTCAAGATGAACTTAGTCTCTCCACACCTAGAACAATAGAAGAGTGTTACAAGTTGGCCATGAAGGTTGAGCAAAAGTTGAAGAGGCAAGAGAGACAAGGAGGAGGTAGAGGCAGCACTAATAGAGGAAGAGGCACAAGACAGACCCAAGAAGGCCAAGGAGAGGCAAGCAAAGACAAAGAGCGGGTCATTTATTTTAGAGGGGGTTTCAGAGGTCCAAGAGGTAGATTTGGTGGTGGTAGGAATTCAAACACCTTTTCAGGAAGATACTACAATTGCAATGAGTTTGGGCACCCAGCATTCAAGTGTCTTGAGAAGAAAGGGTCTACATCAAGTGGAGGTGAAAGAATAAGTGAAAAGAGGGTTCAAATAGTGTAAGAAGAGGAAGGTGAAAGTGTAAAGCCTCCTAGTCATGTTTGTGTTTCACAAGTTGGAGAAGCATTGATGCTGAGAAGAACACTCTTGAAGACATCCAAGGACAAAGAGATGACACAAAGGCAAGCACTATTTAGGTTCAACTACAAAAGCAAACGTAAGGTATGCAAGGTAGTAATAGATTCTAGTTCAACTGATAATATGGTGTCTAGGGAAATGGTAGACAAATTGAACCTAGAAAGAGCTCCTCATCAAACCCCATATATAGCATCTTGGGTGAATGATAGTCAATACATTTTGGTGAATGAACAAGCATATGTTGAGTTTCAAATTGGTGAGTACAAGGATAGGGTCCTATGTGATATTTTGTTCATGGATTGTTGGCATTTACTTCTAGGAAGGCCATGGCAATTTGATAGACAATCGGTGTATGATGGTAGGGCGAATACCTACAATATTAAGAAGGATGGAAAAAAATTTTTACTACCCCCATTACAGGAGAGTGTTGAAGCAAAGGACAAGGCAGCAATATCATTTTGGTTGGTAAGAAAGAGTTGTGAGGATGGAGGAAGACAAAAAGAAGGAGCATGCAGCCATTGCAGGGGTTGCAGAGGTTAGACAGACCTTGGGGAGAATGATGCATTGATGGGAGCAAGGAAACAAGGTGAAGGTTTGGTATCTAAGTCTGCAACCAAGGAGGTCAAGATAATTCCCTCAAGAAGGCACAAGGTAAGTTACAAAGGCAAGATAAAATTCTGATTGGGACAGCGATTTGTCCATTAGTGATGAAGGAGGTGAAGGGGCAATTGTATATTGTCCAAGCAAAGGCTAGTAGGTCTGATAATGCAGAGGTTCCTAAGGTGGGAGGTCTGATGGCAACAAACAAGGGTGGATGGCAGAGCCAAGAACACAAACCCAAGTGCATACCCAAGGTACCTATGAAGGCAGTCCAAGGAATGAATGGGAAAGGCATGTGTGCAGGTTTGAAAGTCCTTTCCATATTCATTTATGACAAGAGAAAGGTGAGAAGATGGTCAGCGGATCAGTTTAAGGAGGAAGAACTATCTCAAGAAGACAAGCAGTCAAAGAATGTCAAGAAGGATGTAAGGCTCAAGTACCTGATCCAGTGGCCAGGCATACCAATCAGAGCTAACATTTGGGGGTCAGATCTTGATAACAACAAACATGACATGGTGTAGCGTGGTCCTCAAAGGGACTTGAGGTCTTTTTCAAGCACAGGTGTATGGTACAAGAAAACCTAGTCATTCTTATGCCTCATGAAGGCTTTATTGTGATGGTTTCCTTGTTTATGTTTTGTGGAAGAAAAATAAGGTCCTTAGGAGCAATTTGAATAAATACGGTCCCATTTGCAAGGACATACAATCAATTTTGTAAAGCTTTTAAGCCAATCATCATATGTAGACCAATATGGGCCTAAGGTGGTCAATCATGGTCAAAACATTTCAAGTGTGCCCAATGTGTGTGGAATTGATTTAATAAGTCCTTTTAAGTCTATTTGAACATGTCTAGCAGAGTATAGAGGTATTTGAGTCATTTTGGCAAGTTTGACAAAAGTTGTCAACATGTGCAATTACGTCCCAACTGTTATCCCTTTTCAAAAGTTAGTTGAGAACCGTTGGAAATGGATGTAAGGAAGTTCAAAAATCCTCATTTGGGTTGAGGCTTGGTTTTTGTTAGTTGATTTGCTAAATAGAAGAAGAAATAATAAAATTTGAAGCTGTGTTTCCTGCAATTTCTGTGTAATTTGCTGCAAAAATGTCTAATTATTCTCCGTACAAATGAATCATGGCTTGAGACTGGTACCATCTGAAATCTTGTTGAATCGCCTTTTTGTAGATACCAATTTTGTAAGATTCCATTAAGGTTTGAGCATTTTGTGAATGTTTTTCTAAAACCTGTCCTGAAACCCTAGTTTCAAGGGTTTGATCAAGGAAATGTAAAAATCTTTCCATTCCACTGAGGGATATTCATCAAACTTGGTGGAATGGTAGGAATGGTGGTATTCAGATGGGGTTTTCTTCATTTTTGCAGGGAATGAAGTTTGATGTGCTTTTGGAGCAATGAACACCTAACATCTATGTGTTAGGCCAAGGGAGTGAGGGTTTGTGTGAATTTGATGAAAACCTAAAAGTTGGGCATCCAAACCTGTATATTTACCAGTTTGGTGATGTGTCCCACCTTTCCATACCATTGGTTGAATGGTGGAGTGCAAGAATAGGGTACTTGCTTTGTAAAATAGGGCTAATTGGGGCTCTAGTGCAGCGATGGAAATCAAGTTTTGATGCATACACTCCAAAACGCCCTAGGGTCATTTTGAGATATGTTTTAGAACTCCAAAAAGGGTATCCAAAAATAATTTTACAGTCTTGATATCTGATCTATATCAAAAGATATTCATGACAGTTCTAAAAGGGAGGGCCTCTAGGAATTTAGGGTGGTTGTGAAGTGTACTTTCATTCTACATGCTAGAAGCCATAACCAATTCTTGGAACATGTTTGATTGGGTGTCATAAAATGTTTTTGAAGTCTTCCTTTGATTTCCTAGGCCATATGAATGTATGCACTATTTTGAGTCATTTTTGCTTAGGTCTAGGAGGCTTGGTTTGGTAGGTGAGTTGGGAGAAAGATCTCCCTAATTGTGCATCAACTTTGTTGATTTGTAAAACTCAGTTGTAGACCATCCTAGGCATCTACCCACCTTTGCATCAGATATCAACGGTAACAATCAAGAGTTTGTATTCTTTGCCCATTATTGTTGGTAAGCATGAGTGGAAGAGCATGGTAGCATATGATATCAATGAAATTGGATCAAGTCTCTCTAATGAAGAATGCAATTCTCTCATGAGAAGATTGAAACCATATTATAAATAACGTTAAAATAACTCAGATATTACAACTGATGTAGAAAACTATAAAATATTATCAAAGACATGATCCATCATGAGAAAGCTCGATTTGGTGGAACATCTTTACAAAAGATTATATGCAAAGTAGCTACTATGGAGTTTAAAATGGATTATACAACTTACAGCACAATAATCTAAGATCTTTGGAAAAGCAAGCAACTCAATGTTATTGTAGGTGAACATAATGTATGTAATGCATTCTATGTTATGAGAACCAAAATAATCATAGATGTAGCATGGTTGTATTCCAACAAGAAATTTCTACAAATCCATTAAAATGGGGAGCTAAAGTTTCAAATAGAAGGAAAAGTTGTAGTGCTTGAAGTCTTCTCTAATGAATGTATGGGAGTAGTCACATAAAAGAGGACTCCTTGCAAGAGGACAAGTAAGGTGAAGAACATACAAATTCATCTCATTTTATGGTAGGCAATGGAACCTTTATTTTGGTACTCAAATATGTCAAAAATCAACATAGTACGGTGCTCCACAATATGTTATCAAGATCATTATCATATAAAAAAATCCAACATGTCATAGAGTTAGTGGTGTAAACATACCTTTATCACTCCTTATTTCATGAAGGTTGGTTTGGGAACAAGCTAAAACAAAAATGCATTTGTGAGGAATATGTGCACAAGATAGTTGTCAAAGGCCTTATTGGGAACATTGAGTTCTAGGTCATGCTATTCAACTTGACTAATGCACCAACTACTTTACAAGTCCAAGTGAACCAAGTATTTTGTGGACAACTGAGACAATTTATTTTTGTATTTTTTCACGATATTTTGATGTGTAGCAAAGCATGGAATCGTCATAAAGTACTTAAATGTGAACTATAAGATTCTAGAGCAACATGCTCTATTTACAAAATAATTATGTCGAAGGCATATCCTATATGAAATGCACAATCTAACTTCTGAAATCTACAGTTGAAAATGAATAAAAACAAAGCAAGACGATCAGAAGTATATTGTCCGCTGATCACTTTTCCGCTGACTTTCATTGTTTTCGTAAGCATTTAGGTACACTTAACACGCAATCATTAATTCTCTGCTTCATGTCTTTACTGTAGTTTACAGGCTGGCAACTCTTTTTATATAATTCATCAATGCTTGATTACAAAGACGCTCGACAGCTTTTATCGTTTCCTCTATAATCCTGTGTAGGGCATTAGATCATAAATAATAATTAAATGTTTAAAGATTCTGTTCGATTTTGAATCTTAATGTAAGGGATTGTTGGTGTGTGGGTGTCCTACACCTGAAGTAAATCTCTAGGTCATAATTCCACACATTTCCTAGCTTCAATTTTGGTTAATCAAATTTCTTCGAGTTTGTACATAAACTGTATAAATTTTTACATGAACCCGAACCCAATAGTTCAACTCAAAGGGAGCGATCCATAACTATTGTACTCATGGCTCACACCAGTAACTAGCTGATGGATTTACTTACACCATTTTATCAATTTTTCGCACATCAAATCCCTTTGACTAGAAAGCAAACCAAACATAATATACAAGCATCCAATATCCCGATTCCTTTGATAATATGATCGCAGTCATAAACAATCCATAAGTTCAATAATCAAGTCACCGTCTTAGGGGCATGACCAACTTCTCCAATATGTTGTGTGCTTCTTATGGATGCACAAAATGAAAGAAAAAGATGTTCACTAGATTTCGTAATTTCCTAAAACTTAAAAAACAACTGTATCAAGCATGGTGCCTAGGGTTTGAACTATATTTGAAGATATCAAATTTGCAACGTGCTCCTCTCTAGATCTTTTTTGGCATCTTCTCTGCCAACATTCGCAATAGCAAGTTTTTTAGGAGGCAGTCGGTCATCTTCTTGTATGGCTTTGTTATACTTGACTGCAAAGTTAAGCATTTCTTGCATGTATTGTTCACAATATTTAGAATGAGATTGTAAATGTACATATACAGATGAGAACATACTTGTGGAATGAAAGAAATTCAGGAATTTTTTTGTACACATGATTCCACACTAAACTGTTTGTTCATTTGTTTTAGCATGAGAATCAAAGCGTTGAAGGGCCAGACCATTAATCCATTTCTTCTTATGTAAATTGAGAAGCATCTTTTCTTCAAGTTCATTTTCTGATAATTGATAACAATAGAATAATAATGTAGATTCAAACCATGCAGACAAAATTAGGGAGAAGAGACCTCTTCGGTGTACTCATTGCACACTAAGGTGCAATTGCTAGTTTAAGTAATTTTAGGGTCACAAATATTGTTTGCTTAGGCCATGTCATTGTTTCTCAAGGCATGCAAGTGAATTAAAAGAGAATTCAATTTTTTCCAATGAGGGTTTCCCCTATGCACCAACTCTTTAGAAGGTTTTTTAGTTTGTGCAACAATGTTAAAAGATCTATTAAGGGATTTTCACATACAACACTCTTAACCAACAAAACAAAGAAAGGCATTGAGTAGATGCATAGAGCACAAGAAGCTTCTAATTAGCCTAAGAAGGTAATCAACTCATATCATGTGTTCTTCATTTCAAATTTCTCACATCCAGTGGTGGGAAAATGTGCAATTTCAAGAGAAGGTATTGGAGCAATATTAATGGAAAATGGGATTCCATTCAAATTGAGAGTAGGAAGTTGAAAGATTCAAAAAATGGTTTTTCTATTTATGATAGGGAGATTCTTACCATGAAGTATGCTTTGGTAAAATTCAAGCATCATTTTCTTTATGATAGATGTGTAACCGAGACAAATTATAATGGCTTGAAGTTCTTGCATCAACCTAATTTGAATGATGAGCAAGAAAATTGGGTAAAGAAATTCCAAGACTGATTCTGATATTAAAAGGAAAAAGTATGTAGTTGTTGATGTCTTTTGTAGAGTTTGGATTCTTTGCTCTACTTCTATCATTCATGGTGATTGGGAAGATTCCCATCATGGTAGACTATACCAAGAATACAACTACTACTAAAATCTTAGAAATGTGAAGGATGAAAAGCTTATACTAGCAAATGGCCTCATTTTGCATAAGAATAGAATATTGTTGGTGCATGATTCTAAGATGAAACAAAAGATTTTGAAATCATTGCATGATACATCCATGGTGAGATATTGTAACTTCTACAATATATGTAGATATATAAGAGAGATTTACATGGAGGAGCCTTGGGAAGGAAGATCTCAAAAATATCATGACTACATCATTTACCGATAGAATGGAGTAAAGCATGTCTTTTTAGGAAGAGCATTGCAACCATTATGTATTCCCCACCAAGGTTGGGAAAGTGTGTTCATGGAATCCGTCATGACTTTTTCCAAGGTACATGGTGAAGATTACATTAACATATTTAAGGATAAGATAAATGAGTATCCATAATTTTACCATTTATAATGAATTCAACACGCAAAACTAATTTTCAAATAGGTGATGGGAATATTCCCATCATGGTAGACTATACCAAGAATACAACTACTACTAATACCTTAGAAATGTGAAGGCTGAAAAGATTATACTAGCAAATGGTCTCATTTTGCATAAGAATAGAACAGTTTTGTTGCATGATTCTAAGATCAAACAAAAGATTTTGAAATCCTTCCATGATATCCATGGTGAGATATTGTAACTTCTACAATATTTGTAGATATGTCAAAGAGAGTTACATGAAGGAGCCTTGGGAAGGAAGAACTCAAACACATCCAGACTACATCATTTACCTATAGAATGGAGTAAAGCGAGTCTTTTTAGGAAGAGCATTGCAACCATTGTTTATTCCCCACCAAGGTTGGGAAAGCGTGTTCATGGAATCCATTATGAGTTTTCCCAAAGCACAATGTAAAGATTGCATTAATACAGTTAAGGATAAGAAAAATTAGTATGCATATTTTGAGATTTTGTCAAGATCTAGAGGCATTGTAAAGTACAAATAAGAGAGAACAAAATAGATTATAGAAATAAACTGTATTCTATCAATAAAATACTGATCAACTGGATCATTACATGTTACATACAATGAATATGAGTCTTCTTATATAGGCAAGGCTATATGGATATATGAGCACACAAACATGACATGTGGCTCAATAAGAAACAAGGGTAGGTAGGAAATAGGTGTGGTAGGTAAGAGAAACAATAAAATATTTCACATGAAGTGGATCAGCCACCGAAGGTGCAGTGTAACAACAAGATCAACGCCATAAAAGGTGGAAATCATCCTACTCACACTATCCCAATGTGGCACAAACACCCAAGTGTCTCATACCCAAACTACTATTAAATGCATGTACCTAAGTAAACTTAAGTATAGTGTAATAATATCCATGATGAATAATTATTTACACCAACACCCCCCCTTAAGTGCAACTTAGGGGAATGCACTAAAGTCTACAATGCAACTAAGCAATGCAAGATGGGTCCCGGCTACTGGGCCATGTTAGGTACCCATGTACAAATGCAAATGCAATCTCCCATAAACGGAGAAAGAGAGAAAAACCCAATGGGAAAAAAACTCCCCCAAAAGAGAGATGATGAAAGCACACAATGCTCTCGATGATGAAAAAGAGACCATGAAGCCCTCCCTCAATGTCGAGTCTCCTGCAAAGATGGTCCAATGATGATGACCAAAACACCTCCCCATAAGGAAGAAAGAGAGTCAATGTTGCACCAATAATGTCAAAGTGTGACAAAACCATGTACCAATGTCGATGACGATGAATCACTTGCTACAACAAAATAAAGATTAGGCATGGAAACAACTTGCTTTTAGCATCATCTGGATACTCGTAAATGGCAGAAATAATGGTACAATCTAAGTCTCACAGGAACCATACACAAATGTATACAATCTAAGTCTCAACTGGAGCCATGCGCCAAGTCTCACAAGATATTCATAATCTATGTGTACAAGAGGATTACATCAAATAGTCAACAATGACAAGATACAAAGAGGTGTGGCACTTTATGATAGTGCGAGTACAACATTGCTCGAGCAAGAACATACATCATGATAAAATATTCAAATGTGGAAACATGAAAATGATGCCACCAACAAAGAAGCCCTGTAGAATACTGCAGATGAAGATGCCTCTGAATGGAATTTCACCAAGAGATATAAATGAACAAATGACCCCCCATAAAAAGATCATGTTGGCACTTGCAAATAATGGCAAAGTGGACTTCTGATTTCAATTATTACAACTTCTCAAAATGAGATATAAGAGACTTCAACAAATACTGCTAGTGATCTAAACTGAAATCCAAGCAAAATACAAGTACCAAATAGGCCAAAAATGACCAAATACTGAAAGTACAATATCCACTCAAAATCACTACAAACTAATGGTAGATTATGAAAGTAGGCAAAAAATTATGCACTTTCAAAAAAAATGGCACCTGAAAATGAGTCCATATGAGCCCGAACGAAGCCTCCAAAGTTGTAAAAATCAAGATTTCACGATTTCAAAAAAAATTGTATCTGAAAATTAGAATACCCCTGCATCACTGTACAGATCACGAAATTCTACCCCAAAACAAAAAAAAATTGTTCGAAAAAAGGAGTCCGGATGAGTGAGATATCGCTATTTGAAAATTGTTTGCAAAATTATAATTTCTGGAAAAATTTTGTCACAGCTTCAAACTTCAAAATGCCTTTAGATTTGGCCTCTGAAGTTCAATTTGGATGAAACAAAAGGCAAAACTGACTTTCTTGGACCTCCTCAATCCAATGGTAACCTCAGATTTGGCCCATCAAGTTTCAATAATAACCTGCAATACAAAGCTCCAAAATACACAACCCCAAATAGCATCAAATTTCTCTCAATTAGCAAACCAACGACACTCTAATGGCTCTGATACCGTGTGAGATTTTGTCAAGATCTAGAGGCATTGGAAAGTACAAATAAGAAAAAACAAAATAGATGATAGAAATAAATTGTATTCTATCAAGAAAATACTAATCAACTGGATCATTACATGTTACATACAATGAATATGAACCTGCTTATATAGGCGAGGCTATATGGATATGTGAGCACACAAACATGACATGTGGTTCAATAGGAAACAAGGGTAGGTAGGAAATAGGTGTGGTAGGTAGGAGAAACAATAAAATATTCCACATGAGGTGGATCACCCACCGAAGGTGGAGTGTAACAAGAAGATCAACACCATAAAAGGTGGAAATTGTCCTACACACACTATCCCAATGTGGCACAAACACCCAAGTGTTTCATACCCAAACTACCATTAAATGCATGTACCTAAGTAAACTTAAGTATAGTGTAATAATATCCATGATGAATAATTATTTACACCAACACATACTTTTAACCTTTATTATGAATTCAACATATGGCAAAATTAATTTTCAAATAGGTGATTGGGCTACTTGGTTTGCATAAGAATATTTTTAGCAATGGAGACATCAGATTTTTAATTCCCATTGGCATGAACCAATTCATTGGATGGGTGCAAAACTCACTCCTTGCTTAATGTTGCAACAATTTAACAAACAAAATTGGTGATTAAGTGGACAATAGGAGTTTCATGGGAAGTTGTTTTATAACAATTAGCAAGGGTTACATAGTCTCGTCTAGAAAAACCTGGTCACGTCATCGAGTATCCACACCTTGGCATGTTTTCATTTGTGCCATTGGTTGTCTATAATGCACTAACTTGCATTGATTTAGTGATTGCAAATAGAAGAGTGCTACTCATATGGATAACAAATGGTATCAACACAAGGAAGAAAAAGTCTAGAAGTGGAGCCACCATGCAATATCTAGTTCATTAAAGGAAGCTAACTACAAAGGCTACTACTAGGGAAAACTTAGATGACTTGAAGGAAAAGCAATTTTGGAAAGTGTAATTTGTCTATATCATTTCCAATAAATTTATGTTTATGGATGAAAAGCCCATTTTTTGTTTTTCCTGAGCTAAGCCTAAGGAAGCTCAACCCCATAGGTCTTAAATTTTCTAAGTGTAGAGACTTTATTGTTCAAAATTCTAAGGATTGTTCTTTGTCATATTTTTGAAGTCCACCTTCCTAGATTGCCTTTTTCCCTCGAGACCCAACCATTTGCTTTAAGTTTTCTTCAATGCTAGAATTTCAACCTCCTCTTTAGGTGCCTCATAAAAATTATTCCCAACTCCCAACTCCTAAGTCAATATTCTAACTTACTTTACCAAAGTTGAAATTGCAACCTTGCTTCTACCTAGCTATATGTCCCTTATCATTCTCAAACACCGAACTTCATTTCTTTTACAACTTTTTGAAGTCGAATGCCCAATAAATCCCCTCCTTGCATCCCATCAAAGTCGAACGTGAGAGCATAGCCTTAATTTGGTACAAGTTATGAATCATCCTGAACCCCGATTTCCAACACTTTCAATTTGCAAGTTTTGGCTTCCCTCGATTTGCATACCCGACGGGATGATCTCCTTGGTACTTCTAAACGCTAATTCTCGACAATGGCAAGAGTCATGAAGTATCGTCTAACTCCTAAACTTTGAAACTTCCACATTTGCATTGTTCGCTCTCACATACCTTCTTGCGCAACCTAGGATACCATTAATGGCCAATTTTGACACTATGATTACTCCAGAAGGATTTCTCTCACTGAAAAACATTGTTCAAATTCTAAGGACACAATTTCACATCCATTCATTATGTTGGAGATGAATGATGGCCATGCTTCATTAATGAAACGATTGTACCTTCCACTACCTTTAGTCCTTGTGTGCATCTAAACCATTATTTTGATGGGATCTTACTCCAATGATTGATGTGGATGATATAAAAATTGTATGCATCCAATCAAAGGATTACGCATATTATAAACAAAAAACACTTGTCAACTTTGCTCTACAAAATTGTGTTCACACAATAGAATTTGAGGATCAAAACCCTTGAGTTGGATATCATAGGAGGAAAACCCTTTGATTTCACAAGTCGGAGGACAAAACCTCTTTGGCTCTACAAGATGATCTCATCCAAAGGTCATGACAGAACTTCATAACGACGGATCATAGCTCCATCTAGTTTGCACGATTTGCAATTGATCATGGAATTCAACTTCATCATGTATGTATGCTTTGCAACACCTGTTGGGTGTAGACCTTGTATTTTCCAGTTTGTAGCTGCTGCTTTTGCAACTGTTGTATTTGGTGTCGTAGCAGATCTTGATGCAATCTCAAACTCGATCAATAATAAGAAAAAGTTAAAGAGTTGTCCTTTCATTTGTTTGCCTTCATTTATAATTTGGTTCTGAAAGTTAATGATCATGAAATGAAATTCTAAGGTTGTGTTAGATTTGGGTAGAATATTAAAATCAGAACTATATTTTCTAAAGAAATTTGAGATCTAAGGTTGTGTTGGTAGATTATTAAAATCAGAACTATATTTGCTAAAGAAATTTGCATTTATGCCTAATTTGGTTAAAGTATTTAAATCTAAACAATATTAGTAGAGGGTTTGAATAATATTTGCATTAATATTTTGTTGGGGACACTAAAGTCTGCTGCAACTAACAATCCACTAAATCTACACCTCACATTCCATGCAGCAAAGCTTTCTGAGTTTCTGTTTTGACAGGACCTTTTGGAACCAATCCAACTCATACAATTGAAGAACCAAAATAGATGCATTCAAGTGCATTATAATTTTAAGATTTTTTACAAAGACAAAGGACATCATAGGCAGTTAATAACAAGATAAAGACAAAAATACACAATTAAACATCTAATGCACTGCAATAGAGGGCAGTTGATAGGAATGCAAACAAAAATAAGATGAAGCAAACTTCTATGAAGGACTGATCATGAAACTATAAAGTATCACAAATTTATCAACAATAATGACTTAAAAATTTAAAATATATATTCCTTAAATCATTGATATCATGATGAAGAACCACGTAGTAGTTTCTCCATCTCCAGTAAAATTTCTAGACACTTTTCCATATCTATCTTCTTTACACAATTTCTAATTCCATTGGAGATTTTAAATGCACCTAGAACAACGAGGTTTGTCATGATTATTCTAGTTGCATTCCTTAATGATATAGACATGGTTATCATTGTAAATAAAAAGGCAACAAAATTGAGTTTTGGGAATTTCTCAGCAATTGTAAAACTCCAAACCTTATATACCAAACAAAATTTGTACTTCAGATGCCAGTTTTCTCTGCATGATGATCCCTTCAGACCTTGAAGTCTCATCTATGGCACTTGCCCAAGTCTCCCTGAAAAGGAGGCATGAAATGATGCACTTCATATCTCAAATTACTTTGTGAATATCAATGAGTTAGAAATGTTGAAAAGGATGTGGAAAACCAAGGAAAAAGTTAAAAATAATTACAGAAAATAGAGAAAAAAAAGGAATAGGTGTCATCTTATGGATAAAGCTTCCAGAAACTCATCCACATATGCAAGACATGGCCAATGATCTGTCCTGATCCGTACCAAGGTTGAGAACTCAGATACCTCCATCTTTAATAGTAAGTGGAAGCGAGGGGGCAGGAAAATAAGAATGAAGAAACAACCAATATGTGTCTTAGAAATTTCAATGGAATCATCAATATCAGTAGCATCCAGTAAGTACTTTAGCTGAAGAGGACCTTCTTGACTGAGGTTATGTCCTGGTGAATTAGATATTTCTTCATCAGAAGAATGTGACTTTTCATCCTTCCAGACAACATCCTTAACAATGTTGTTATCCTTTACAATATTGATAAGTTGTTCACCACTTACAGCCACAACAGAAGGACCTAAAAAGTGTCCCACAGAGTCTATTACACGGTCTGATTGAGCTTCTAAAAGCTTGACAGATCCGGTTCCGTGAATTGCAGCAACTCCTTTGCTACCTCCAAGTAGGAATGTCTCTCGGCCAATCTTCCCTGGACTCTCACAGGCTTCCCACAATACATTAAACAGAATGAAGTAATAGTCTGCAACTTCTTCCTCTTGGACATCATTTGGAACTGGAGATTTCATAAAGAGGTCTTCTATACCAACTGGAATGCTTTGAAGTTGACCACGAATACTCTGCCCAGCCTCCCCAGTTGCCTCAATAAAAACATCAATAAGTGCAGGCACTGGTTCTTTAGGTTCTAATTCAATTATCACTAACTCTTGGAAGCCCTCTTTGTCTTCATCCATAGAGCTACTCCTTGTGGCTCTTTTATTATTGTTTGCAGGTTGTTGACTATCTGCTTCTTTACCTGGTTCTATAATAGATCCATCTTGCACTTGCATCAATATCGATTTTTCCTCTTCAGATTTACTTGAAAAATGTGGCTCATTCTTTCTTGGAGGCTCACCCATAAGAAAAGGAATGTGAACAGATGGTATCGGTCCATATTGGCTACCAGAAGAAAATTTAATAACAATAGCATAAAGTGCAGGCCATGAATCATCACTATTCAACTGTGGATTGTGAAAAGAATCATCCTGCCCTGCTGGAAACCTTCCTTCTGAATCAAAGCTAAGTTTGCAGTGTACACTGACCTTCAGGCCTGGCCCATGGCGAACATCTGGAATAGTGGCAAAGTGCCTTCGTAAAATTCCTAACATCTCAGATACCTTTGAATCCATAACCCGCAAAGGCTCCACCCCTCTGAAAACTCCATCCATGGCAACATGTTCTCTATCAGTCCCTTCCTTTGACTCTGCAATAGCCATTGATGGTTCTTCCAGATTCACATTTTGTTCACCTACGGAATATATTTCTTCATTTATATCTGAATTGACAATAACCAGAGACCATGACTGTTTAACAATAAGAGGAGTGACTCTAGAAAGATGAATGTAAGTAGACAAATTTTGCATGACACTCTGTGGTGCCCTTGGAGATGGACTGCGAAAAAAAGAAGAGAGTTGTGGAGCAGAAGAATCATCAGGTAGCTGATCTCCAAGGCTTAATATACGTCTGAGTTTGTTGCCAGGAATGCAAATAAGCATTCGTAGATAAATCCTGAATAAAATGAAGGTGAAAATAAGATGATAGATATCAACATCCTCTAAGAGGCAACCTGCAACATAACTTTGGTCAAGGTAGCATAAAATAGTTATCTAAGATCAAATCATGCATTAGAACTCCAAATATAATCATCCTCAACCAGTCTTGGTCTAAAGTTCACTAGCACAATCAGTTTTAACCTTCTAGGCATTCAAAAAAATTCCATACCTTGCACTGTCACGAATCTCCAAATCTGGAAAAAAGCGACAAAGAAAAGCCAGAAGACGAGATAGGACAAGAAAAACCCTGGAACTATGGTGATGCATGAGTACAGTCCTACAAATTCCAAGCACTTTACTTCCTCGAGACCATGACATTGATAGAGTTTCTGGGTCATATTTATTTACAAGAGTTCCAGCATACAATGTTAATAATTCCAACAAATGGCGAGGAGGAATAGAACTACTCTCAGCAATTCTATCAAATATTGGAAAGTATGCAGACAAGTGACGATCTGGAACCAGCTTTGACAGCAAATACCCATTGAATATTTGGAGAAGACACTCCCCCAAGAGCTGATGAGACTCACAATACAGAAGCCGGTCTATAAGAGAAAGGATATTGGGAACTAACTTCTGAAGCTCCAATGCCGTATTCACCAGTAGACTCTGCATGTGTGCAAATAAAATCAGTTTAATTGATGTGAACTAAAAAATGCCATTTCACACATCTGTGTAACTAGTTTTATTTCATTTGAAACACAAATCATAGCACAAAATAAGAAAACCAGAAATGAAAAAGGCTAGAATAAATCATGCTTCACATTAAAACTCACTGAATTAGCTAGTGAAAAAATGATTTATTCTAGCCTTTTTCATTTCTGGTTTTCTTATTTTGTGCTATGATTTGTGTTTCAAATGAAATAAAACTAAGTTATACAGATGTGTGAAATGGCATTTTTTAGTTCACATCAATAAAACTGATTTTATTTGCTAATGAGCAAATAAAATCAGTTTTATTGATGTGAACTAAAAAATGCCATTTCACACATCTGTATAACTTAGTTTTATTTCATTTGAAACACAAATCATAGCACAAAATAAGAAAACCAGAAATGAAAAAGGCTAGAATAAACCATGCTTTGCATTTAAACTCACTGAATTTGCTAGTGAAAAAAATAGAAACATGCCTGCAATGTGTCAAAGAGGGCAGACTTTGTGTATAAGCTAATAGTTTCTTCATCAATTGAAGGATGAGGAATTGCAACTGTCAAGAATCTGTGTAGCATGCGGAAGGCTAATCTTGTCTCCGTGCTCCATGGAGGCAACCATCGGAAAGATGAAACACAAGCAAGGCCATCATTGAAAAGTTTTCCTGCAGTTACTTCTCCCACTGCAACAGAAGTATTGCCTCTTTCTGAGACTGAAAAGTCAAGTGGCCTGTTGGTAGGAAGATGCAATCGCTCTGTCGGAGTGGGATCAAAATTGATTGCACAATATGCAAGAGCATCTAATTTTATCGCTTTCAGTGAAAGTGGATCAAAAACTGGTGGGTATAAGTCAGAAGCTATAGAGACCAATGTAGATCTTCTATTCTTCTGTAAGGAAAGGCTTTCCAGTCCTAACATCCAGTGAATAACAAGTAGACGAACAATGAGAGGTTGCGATGCTTCTTTAGATATTAGCACTAAGCGTCTGCAGATGTTTTTGTCTTCTCCATCAAATGCATCAACAAAGTGGGCGTATATCATCAAAACAATGTGACAAAGTACAGGATCATATGAATATATCAGACCTGAGAATTGCACCTTCAAGAGTGAAGGTTGGAGCTCTAAGGCAGATGCAACATTTATAAGGTCTGAGACAAATTCCAGCATTCCACAAGCTGTCAAAATCTGGGGACGCTCTAGTAAAAATGCCACTACCCTGTTAATGAGAAAACTTTAAGTAATTAATATTTGCTAAATGACTACTTTTATCACTTACAAAATTCACCAACAATTTCTTCAAAATATACATAACCTTGAGAAAGTTGGAAAAAGTTCAACTTTTGCAATAGATTAATAAAAATTAGAGTTGAATTTTGGTATACTTTTACAAGAGTTCTAAACTTTACCTGTGAAACTCTTTCCGATTAATAGGGGCCAGTTCTCTACAAGGAATTGATGCTTTCTCTTCCCCAGGTGCAGAGGCAGCCAGAAAGGGAGGAACATTGAAAGGAACCCATGGTACTGATGTGGACAAAATCGATGTTGCCAGCATGGAAGCCCTTCCTGAAGAATTATACATATGGCAAGCAAGATTGTTGATAACCATTGTGAGGAGTAGAATATAGCCCTGGGCGGCATGAGTCCTCTCACTCTGGCACAAGAGCAACAAATGCCCTGCATATGCATAAAGCAAGCAAGGGTAAGCCTTCTCCAATTGTCTCAAGCATTCACAAGCTATTGCCCTGGATTGTCGATCAACTCCGTGATTGGGCCTGTCAATGCAGGGATTTAGAAAAACACTCTACATAATAGAAGCAGAATAAAGTACATCACATAACCATTGAATTAGTATCAAAAACAAATTTCTGCTTGTCAACACTACTGCACATAATATCATACTCCTTTTTCCCTCCCCCATGTATTGCCCAGTTCCAAATTATCAACTTCTATGCATGAAACTCCCATTGGACTTATCTAACAGAAATCCAATTGGGAATCCCAAGCCATGTAACCCACAACTGCAAAGCCAGTCCTAACTATTATGAGCCATTTACCCTGCTAGCTTAGTTATTTTCGGTTCCAAAGCAAGACAATACCCATAACTAATGTAGTCTTTACTTCAACAGATGGCCATTTTTTTATGAAATTAAAGAGTATTTTGATTGAGCGGATACCAGAATGTGTTGGTATTCACACTAGTACCTCAGACACTGTGAGCTCCCTAACAATCCCTCTCAATGCCACAGCTCACATGAGCACCAATGCTGAGTCAAATGAAGGAGGATGGAAGGAGTAATGACTAAATCTAATTTAACAGATAACCATTTTTGGGTATAGGAAGTGATTTGTCAAGTTTCAGAGACAAATAGCTATGGGGACCCAGATTCGGGGACAGCAAAAAAGAATCAGATTTTGGAGATGTCAGGACAGCAATTAAATCACTTCTAAAACTAATATTTATTTTTTATAAATACAAATAAATAAATAAAATTTATTTTAAAAATTTAAACAACTTAACCAAACTCAGAAAACAGATAAATAAATATCAAATACTATATTGCTCAATCACCATCAATGAAGAAATTCTCCTCACACAACAGTAGTAATGCGGGATTTCATACAGTTCAGCTTCAGGATAGTGCATTTAAAAAGCACATAACCATATTCAAACATCAAATCGCCATCAACAGAAAGACTAAAGGCTACAAACTAATTGTCTGAAATTTCAGATTTCTTAAATTAGAAGCATAAAACTGTATATGTTACAGTTAGCAATCACCATCAAAGATTAATGTCTCTACTTTTTTGAAATGTATATATAACACAAAGATTAACAGATATATGACTTCCAGCTCCACTAATATGCGAAATATCACTTCCATGCCATTGAGCATTTGATGAAATCTCACTTATTTATTTTAGTGTAAATTCCCCTGTTTTTCTCTTGAAAAGTGTTTTTGATTTCAATATCCCTTTTTATCCATCTACATTACATTTCCTTTATATTTCCATGATCTATGGGATAGTTCATACTCATAGACCCGACACATCGTTAAGTACTCACGAGTTTTTTTCTTACCACAAGTACTCACAAAGTAAACTCATTGATTCCCCCCATGATTTTTTAATGAAACTCTCTGGTTTTTTCAGCAAGTCCATGCAAAAAAATAGTTGGTTTTTTCAGCAAGTCCATGCAAAAAAATAGTTGGTGTGTGTACACATGTCAGATACAATTAAAACACATTTTTTTTAAACCTATATTTGGCCTTCCACACCACACACAGTTGCGAACAAGCAATCTAGAGTGAATTCGGAAGATGATTTAGGGCATTTGAAGAAGAAATTTCCAGAATTTTGAACTTGCCTTGAGTTAGTTAAAAATAAAAAATTACTTCTTTTTCAAGCATTTAAATTTGTAAATCATTTCTAATTTTTTTAGAATGTCAAATTTACATATTTTATCGGATTGAATTGATTCAGTTTGCTAAATCTGAGCACGATAAAAATACTTGTGAATGCATTCATATGTAATCTGAAATATGTTATAATTGATCTGAAAACATAAGTATATTGACATCAATGACAAACTGTGACCAACAGCTTCAAGAGAGGTATCTAAAGCTTTTTTGGGCCCTTGTGCAACTTATTGCCTTGACCTTCTTTTGGACAACATGGACAAAATTGATTGGATGAGACCAATTGTAGAAAATGCTATAAATATAACAAAATATATTTATAGTCACTCATGGGTTCTTAGCTTAATGAGAGATCACACCAAGGGGAATGAATTTGTATGATCGGGTGCTAGAAGGTTTGCCACTAATTTTCTAACATTGCAAATTATTTCTAGTTTATTGACTCCCATGAAGTAGATGTTTGTGAGTCAAGCATGGCTAGACTCAAGTTATTCAAAGAAGGCTGACGTAGAGAGGATCACAAAAACAGTTTTTTATTATGTTTTTGCAAAGAGAGCTTTAGAGATTGTCAAGAAAACTTCCAACTTTAATTTAAAATTCAAATTGAATCCTTTAATTTTAAACTTTACAGATACTTAGTTTCACTATAAGTACTAAGTTGTAACTTAAATTTGTTTGCACTTTGTGGGTACCAAAACCACTAGTGAGGGTTTTGCGCTTGGTGGATGGAGAGCAAAACCCAATGGGATCTATTTAAGAGGACATGGATAGAGCCAAAGAGACCATCCATAACCATTACTAGGGGGATCCATGTAGATTCACCCCTATTTGGGAGATCATTGATTGGAAGTAGAACAATCAACTCCACCAACCCATTCATGTAGTGGGGTACTATTTGAACCCCAAATTTTTCTTCTCCAATAGCTTCGTGAATGCTAATCGGGAGGTTATAAAGGGCCTATCCACATACATTGAGAGAGTGACACCTGCTGTGACCTTTTTACACATCGCCCCATTGCAAATGGAAACCCCTGCTTTTTGCTTGGTAGCATAATTGTTTTAGCTTAGTCATCTAGCTTGGCAATAATTTTGGTATCTTTAACCTCTTGCTTGTGAGGGGATGCAATGCCTTTGTCATCAATATGTGATCAAGTCGGACAGTCTAACAGCAGTTAGGTCCCCCTCTAGACTAGTTTGGAGTCTTCTCAGCTCTAAGAGTCAAGTGATAGGCGAGAGTCAAGGTAGTCATTGGGTGATGCTTCACAATGCAACCTCTAGGTCAAGTCAAGGTAAGTCTTAGGTGTGATGAGTAGCCAGGTGAGCAGGACACCCTTAGGTCTAGATGAAGAGTTAAGAATCAATCAAGCCTAAGTATATGAAGAAGGGGGAAGTATGAAAAGAATACAAATTAGTTTTCCTTGCATTTCTGAGAGGAAATTCAAAGATGAAACCCTCACAATGATAGAGTCAACCTCAAGAAAGGATGAAGTCCAAATGCAATAGCGATACCATGAGTGCTCAAATCCACAACTTGGATGCCTTTTGATCAATGTGGGTCAGTGATAATGGAATGCAACGTTTATCTTTCAAATCCACATTCAAGATTAGGTGCTCAACCATTCAATGAATAGGGTAAAGTGCTTGGTGAAAGTGATTTTGTACTTAGAATAATTTTGGAGAAGCAAGAAACACCAAGTCAACCCTACGAACAATTTACTTAACACTCGGTGAAATAAATAAGTGAGAAGATCGAAGTGAGTTATCTTTTTCATTACTTGAGCTCTCAATTGAGAAACTACCCTCTTCAACATCTCCATGCTTTTGTTGTGCTGTTCCAGTGCAAAAATAAATATACTCATTCCTCTAAACTTCCATCTTAAGGCTGTCTAAAACAAATTTTATATCTTCATTGTTGGGCTCTTCTTTTGAAACTTCTGAGAGTATAATTTGTTCATCTACTCATTCCATCTTTTCTTGTAAATTGTTTTTTTATCTTTTTCTTCATCGATGTTAGATTTAAATACATGATTATCAAAAATTGAATTGATATCTTCAATCAAAGGATTTTTACCTTCAACTTTCCTTTCAGGTTCCTCATGTTCTCCCTCAGTGGGTTGATCTGATTTTGATGTGTAGTTCTCATGAAAAGATTCAAGATTTGATTTTGATTCTTCTTCATTATCTTGATCCTGTAATGATATATCCATCATTCTTTCTGGTTCCACCATCTCATTTCTACATGCTTCTCCCTTTGTTTCTTCATTGTTCCCACATCTATGACTTGGTTCCCAGTGTTCCTTGCATGTAAAACAAAGTCTTTTTCTTCTGAGTTCACTTCTAGTGTCTTCTTTCATCTTTGTAATAATTGGGCTTGTATTCTTTTGTGTAGGTAGAGTTGTATGATAGAGCTTTGTCATTTGTTCTCTTCTCTTTGGATCCTTTTCATAAATATCTATAATTTTCTCAAATGGAACAGCCGCTTTGAAAGCATCAGATTGCTTAACATAATCCTCATACCATTTGGTAGCTGCTTCAGTCGAGAATCTTTCTATTGAAAGGATAGGGAAAACTCCTTCTCCTTCATTATCAGGTAGGAACATGGCCTTGGTTGTCTTTGTGTTGAGAACTAACTTCTTCCCTCCAGAGGTACTTCTCATGAAGTAATTGGGAATTCCTCCCATTATTTGCAACTGAGAACCCTACAAGCTGGCAAGATCTTAGCTCTGATACCACTGCAATAACCCTTGCTGCAATTTTATATCAGATTTACAAAATTCTAACAACCCAACTCAAATTTACAATTTGCAACCAAACGATGAAATCAGGTACGCCGAAATTGTCCCAATGAACTTATAAACACTTCAAACCCTCATAAAAACATAAGAAGATTCTGCAGAAATTTTGGCATTATATCAGCATGCAAATATATATTTATGAGAGTCTCTGAGTCTACCATGAAGCGTTACAAGATAGGCTCCAAAAATGGAGCTCAAAGCTTCACAAATCCACTACAAAATCCAAAAAACTCTCCAAACTCCTCACACTTTCCCACAATAGAAAGATGCATGAAAATAAATGTCTAACAACAGCTAAGAATAACAATATACGCATGAAATTACCAGCAATACAAATCTGAAAATGAACTTAGAAACTACAATACACTAACTATTACAACCGCTGCCAAAACAACACACATAAAAGTCTATTTGAAGCACAACTGCAACCCCTGAATGTGATTGCCACTGGAGACTTGTAAACACACTGCCCGCAAGCCTCTATCCCCCTGGTTTATCAGCCTGGAAGATCACTCTTTCAATGGTTTCTCAGCCTCTGAAGAAGAACAACAAAACCTTGTTAAAAATGATAAGATAGAATGGATCCAAATGGAGCCAATTCCATACATATATGAAATCACTGTCAGAATTCAAATTCAAACCACAATGAGGGCCAAAAATCCCACTCCCAAGGAAAGGAAAGTTTCCTCTTTCCAAGTGTCTCCAATCTCCTACAACTCCCAAGGAAACTTGACATTTGCCAACAAATGTCAAACAGGCAATGGAATTCAAAATGTTGCTAAAATAAGACTTTCCAAAAACCCACACCATCACTTGAGTAGAAACTTCAAATAATATATTTGATGATAAATCATTATGGTTGATTTGATTAAATCACCCAAAAAGATATTATTTTCCAGTCTTATCCAAAAGTCTTTATTTACTAATTTTGGAAAGTTGAGCTTACTAAAAATAGAAAGTGCTGATTTTGGAAAGGGCACATCATGAATATTAATTAAATAATCTTTCCAAATGTATCCTGTCATAGTTGACTTACTATTTTTGGCCAATGGGGACTTAGTAAGTGTTATTTTTAGAAAAGGGGACATGACACTTGAGAGATCTAAGTTGAAAACCTTCTATTTTCTTGCATAGATCAACAACCTAGAGAACCAAAAAAACTTGATAGAAATACCAAATTGGAGGATTTCCTCTTTGTGGCTATATATTGCAGGCGCAATTTTAAAGATTGATGGAACAAATCTGAGAACACAACTAGGTCCAAAACATTCAAGAAAGTCAATTTTACTTTTTGCTGCATCAAAATCAAACACAAGAGGCCAAATCTATAAGGATTTGAAAGAAAAGTTTTTTTTGTTAATTTAATCTCACTCATCATTTGGAGCAATTTGGGGCAAAATCAACCCTGCTACTGTATCTAGAAGGCCTCAAAACCTTTAGAACTATCAAATTGTTGAAATTTGAGAACTTTGCCCAAAGCCCTCAGAAAAAATTTATGCCCTCTCCCATTATCCACATGGCCATACCGTTGGGCAAAATATTCTATAGAATCCTTTTCATGCATATGAAGGTATCCAAAAATTTATTTTGTTTTTAAAAAAAAAAAAATTTAAAAATCAAATTTTTCAAATCTGTGGCAAGGTACAGGTCATACCCTACACAAATCTATTACAACAGGTATAGACACACCTGTGAGTGCCACATGGGAGCATATTGGCAAAAGTATCCCCACCAACAACCCTACCACCTAACAATGCCACCCACAACCATAGGTTCACAATCCACCATCAATGGATATAAGCAAAGCGCCACCGCACCACCGATGTTGTATAACCTCCGCCCTTTCCAACAGCTTGCTATGGAAAAGTGGTCTCTAACAAATTATAAGCAATTTTCAGTCAGATTTAATTGCTTTTCTAGTATTAAAGCAGTTTTGCAGTAAAAGAACAATGGTTTCACTATCAAGGGAGTATTCCATCCATGCAGTTTCCTGATATCAGCAATTACTCCTCCCAACCTGCCCCCCTCACCATTGGCATTTTGTTTTTTGCACCTGATATTTGAAGCACGATATCTTGCACATATGAAAGTCTTTTTCAAAGTAATTTTTTTCCACATACTCCATACTGGCGCAAGTATTTTCTAATTTTGATGCATGGATTTTCTGAGAACTACAGATAGTCATAGGTATTGTTGCACAATTCCCATTTTGGGACCTTCCAAGGCCTTGTTTAGGCTCATATGGGTTCCTTTCTGGGTGCACTCTTTTTTAAAATTGCATAATTTTTCAATCTCTATGCAATGGTATCATTGGTTCACTCTAATTTTGCTCCTAATCTGTATTTTCAGTTTCAAGCCTCTTTTAATATCTATAAAGCATTGAGATCAAGTGCACTTGGTGATATCTGTTGGGGACAATTATACTTGCACTAAATACAAAGTGATAGATCAAATCATGTTGGGGGTATCATTGATTGAGTGAATTTAGGGGATAATCTAGTGATTGTGTTCATCCGATTTTGTCATGGGGAATCCTAAGATCTCTCAACTAACTCCTTACAACCTTTCCTCATAGAAAACATCGATATGAATCACTTAAGGAATGAAGGTCATACTAAGCATATAATGGAAACTGAACTAGAGCCAATAGATGCTAAAGAAAAGAGGGTGAGACTTAATGAACATGACAAAGCTCTTGGCTATTTATGTACATTTGTTTCACTTGATCTCCAATTTCATGTGTAAAAGTGTCATACACCTGAGGAGGCTTGGGACGAACTTGTTGATTTATATGGTCAAACTGATGCAATCAAGAGTAATTAAATTGATAATGGATTGATGAACTTGATCCAAATAGTTTTGACAATATCCAAGATCATGTCACTGAGGTCAATGATCTTAAAAGTTAAAACACAACTCAAGGAATGTGATATTGATAAAAAGGACACAAAATTGGTTCTTAATGTTCTATCCAAACTTGATAGAGAATATGCAGCTTTTGTTTCTATCTTCCACATGGAGAAGGCAAATAATATGCCCACATTTGATTAATTTTCTGAAATTCTAGTTCAATAAGAAGGGAAGTTAATTCAAATGGGTCTCCTAAGTCTCCTAAACCACAAGCATTGACAACTAGTGAGCCTAAGGAATTGAAATAATTAGGGATTCCTGAAAATAAACGAAAAAAAAGAAAAAGAATAAGCCACAAAAAGAAACAACATAATTTAATTTTGAATCTTCCTCAAAAGGGGAATAATCTAAGAAGAAGCCCAAATGTGCATATTACAAGAAACCAAGGCATGATGAACATCTATGTTATTCAAAACAAATTGATGAGTTGAAGCATTTTCTAATGAAGAACCAAATCAGTTTACCTTCAACTATGTCAGGAGATTCATCATATTTTTCTCATTCAAAGTCAGAGATAAACAAAGGCAAGCACTTGTTGCAGTTGTAGATTCTGAGTTAGGGAGATGGATCCTTTACTCTGGAGTTTCACATTAAAACTATGTTCTCTTTATTTGAGACTTGTTCATCACCACACAACCTAATGGCTAACAACACATACATGTGTGTTTGTGGGAAAGGGTCTATTGTCATGGATGATGGTTAGCTTAATGGTGTCTTTTGTGTGCCTTCATTATCAACCAATATCCTTTATAACTATTACATCAGACATGGTGGGCAAGGAAAAGTGTTGAGTTCACACCAAATTATGTGGTTATTCAAGATTTGAATAGCAGAAATATTGTTGCGGTTGAGGAGGTATATCATCAATCTCAAGTGTACACCTTCTCATATTTTGCTCCTATTGTTCCTTTGGCTGATGTTCACACTCAAGCATATAGTGTTAATAATTTTGAGGAGATACAATATGGTCATTTGGATCTTGGTATTCTTTCATTGACTGAGATTCTAGAGACGTGCTAAGATTCCATATCCTCCATCTCTTGCTTCTCAGAGTTCAATGTTGATTAAAATAGAGCTTCCAAAGATTCAGTCTAACAAGATCATTGTCTTCTAGATATAGCTACTTAGGATGAATACTTTACAAACACTACAGGTTTGTTTTGTGAGTCCTATATTCATCTCCTCTTTATTGTTGGCTTGTATGGAGTTGCATCATCTTTTTTGGACGTCATGAGGGCACATTCAAACCTTCTTGTTCTTTATCCATTTATTTATTTGTCACAATTTGGCATTGGCTTGGAGATTTTTGAGCAACATTGCCTCGCCCAAATTGTACCAAGCAAAAAAAAAGTGTTCCACGGACATTGGGGATGGGGAGACAGGGGAACGCGGGGACGGGCTTTGGGGACGGGGGGACAAAGGGAAAAATTTTCAAGGACGGGGGGACTTGGGCCTAGAGGGGGGAAACGTGTTTCCGTGGAACACTATTATTAAAAAAACAATTGTGGTGAAATGATTTTTAGTGTCTTAAAGACCAAAATGGTCCACAGAACCCATCAAAGTATTGTTTACAAGTCCTTCGAACATGGTCCTAGATTACCCCATGCCATGTTAAAAGCAATTCGCATCCTCACCCAAATTGTACCAAGCACAAAGAAATGCAAAATTGAGATGAGATGAGTTTTAATGTCCTAGAGGCCAAAATGGTTGCTAAAATCTATCGTATGTTTGCATATCTAGAAGATTGTTTCCATGGAAGCTTAATTTCAAATTAACTGCTCCTAAGTTTTTATTGATTGTTTTGACTCAAGATTTCGCTTAGTATGTTATGACTGCGTATCTTCATAATTGTGCTTAGTATAACTGTACAGCAGGCTGGCTTTAAAGGAAATGTATTGCTTCTATGAGTCGGTGATTTTAATACAATTCTCCTATTGTTGTATGATTGTATTTATTTAATGTTTTGTGATATAACTGTAATCAATTGTTTAATTGCACCTAATAACTTCGTATAATAGTCATGAAAATGTGTTTCATTTTCTACATCATTTAAGTTACATACCTGATCTTAAAATCAGAAATAACGAAACTTCTTTTCAACCATACATACCTGTTTATTACACCAAGCAAGAGCTCAACCAGTGCCTCAAGATGATGCATAGCTCTATGAAGGCTGTCTGTGACAATCATTACTGATGTAGCTGCTACCATCATTTGCTCTTTCAGAGCAAATGTAACCATAACGCCATCAGCAGGAGCCTGAACAATAGCCTTGAGAGCCTCAACCACGCTGCCCAAACCCTCGTCTGCATCAGCATCCGCAATAAGAGCATCGGCATTCTCTTCGACAAATGTAATAAGCTGGGATTTCAAGGGGAAATTATAATCTTTCTTCACCACTGTGTAAAGTGCAAGTTCAAGAATTGCAAGGCCTGGGTATTGAGACAGCCATTTTTGCTGAGACCCAGATTGAAAATCATCGATCATCAGCTCCCAATCCTGCCCGGAAAGCTGCTTTCCCACCTTTTCCATTGCACCCAGATTGGAATTTCGCTTCCGTTCACCGTTTTGTTTTCCGTCGCAATCCTCTTAACTCTCCGCAGCCAGTGTCATTGTAGCAGTTAATTTCAAATCTGCATCTCCTATATTACAGAGGAGGCATGCGAAGTAGTGATGGAATGCCTTGCGGGTCTCAGCTATGTAACAGAGATTTAATCTCTGTTTCAGCATTTCCAGAATAACACAACATCCTTGAAATATCAATCGTTTTCAAAGGAGAACTCGGATTTACACAACCTGTTAAAAATTATATGCTGTACGTGGGCTTCAAAGCACTGAGAGGGCAATCGATGGTTGGAATCCCATTCAATGCGCTGGGAGGGCAATCGATGGTTGGAATCCTATTGCAATTTATATCTTCAGTGAGTATGAGTATGCTTTGCTCAAGTAAATCGCTCAATATCGCTTCCCAACGATTTCACGCTTCACATTCTTCATGCATCATGTCCTCCCGAAAAGCATTATAACCACTTTAAAAAAAAAAAAATTATGCTTTCTTAAGGAAGGCTCCAAGTTGTGAATTAACGATTAATATTTAATATGAATTTGTTGAAGCTCTAATAAATTATTAAATCATTATCCTAGATTATTTGCAATGAGAGACTTATTAAATAGTTTATTGAACATGATATTATATAATATAAATGTATTGTGAAAGTTATTGTATTAGAACCTTTTTTTAAATCATTATCCTAGATTATTTGCAATGAGACACTTATTAAATAGTTTATTGAACATGATATTATATAATATAAATGTATTGTGAAAGTTATTTTATCTACAGCTAAATTAGAATCTTTTTTTGTAATGAAAAATATAAAATTTTAGGTATTAATCACAAATGTAATTGTAGCATGTATTTTAACACTTACTTAATATAAGGAAATTTCTAAAAGTTATGTATCATTTGTTGACTCGCCTATTAAGATTGAAGTGTTAATATTAAACAAATCTTAGTTTTAATATGTTCTAGTTAAATATTTTCAAATCTAAAATATATCTACTTAAAAAATTTGTTAGGGTCATTGTACAAAGCTCCCATTTTAGTTGTGGTTTGAATTCATCTCTTCAAACCTTTAGCAATTTGTTAGTAAGCTTCTTGACGATAGATGCAAACACATTTGACTTCTTTCACACATTTTTTCTCTAATTTCAATAGATTTAGACATCACAAAAAAAATACTCATATAGAAATTACTTTAAAAGTTTCTTACGCTATTATTCCCATCCTATAAATTATGAGTCATTTTCTCTAGTGCCACAAGTGTTATCATAAAGACCACATTGACATAGATTTGCCTAGTTTCAAATATTATTAGATTGTTAGGATTTGTGGTGGAAAGAAACTCTTTCCATCATTATAATGTTGAAGTTCAATTGAGAGGATTATTTGACCTCATTCAAGGATCACTTGTGCAACCTAAGAGTGTAGGCAATTCATAAGAGCCTTCATTAATGAAAAATAATCATACTTGATTAACTAGAAATCTATATCTCCACTATGGAAAGAGGCATAAAAATCAAAACATTTTGTGTTGCCTAATAATTCTCAACCTTCCTTAAATTTTGTAGATCATGGAAGTGTAAAATTTCATGCCAATTACTCGGTCTCAACCTTCCTTATACACTTTAGATCATGGAAGTGCCATTGTTGCAACAATAAAAGTTTTTCATGTCAATTAATGGGTCTCAACCTTCCTCACACACTCTTGTTGATGATAGTTCATGGACAATCATGCCAAAAAAGAAAAGGCTCCTCAAGAAAGGATTTGATTTCACATAAAATATTTCTTCAAACCTCTTCTTTTAAGCTTTGTTGCCTTTTAAATCACAATGCACCCTTTTATGAGTTTAATGCGCTATTTTTATTTTTATTTTATATTCTTTACCATTCCCCCATTTAACATTTTTTTTTTTAAATGATTAAAGTGAAATAACCTAATAAAAATGGTAGTTGCATATGAAATATGAAATTAAAATTTAATCATATTGTTAATGATAATTTTTTACTTCCCTCTCCATTACTACATAAGTGATATGGCACTTGAGATTTAAAATCTTATACAAATATGGACAAAAAGAAAAAGCAAATAATTATAAATAAAAATATATGTAATTAAAACATTATCATGAAATGTAAAACTTGAATTACCTTCCTTCAAATGTGATGAAAGGTTTGCATAAAGTTAAACACTAATATCTTCTCTTATAGAAGAACTTTCACTTCCCTTAATTGTTCTATATATATTCAATATATTTTTAGCACATAATACTTAAGTAGATACACTTTCTAATGATGAATCTTTAGTAGATTATCTAGATTTATATATTAGTGTTGCATTATCTTATCACGATGAAGGATTATTATATGCAGTAAATATATGTTTACTTTAAAGGAAATATTCCTACACTTCAAGAATATAAACATATCCAAGAGATGTTAGATTATTTTAATAATGAGACTATTTATTGAGGATAGGGGTACTCTTTTAATTGATGATTTTTTTTTACATTTCAAATTATAAGAATGACAAGGATAAAGTTTTAAGATTGCTAAATTTCTACTCCCTACAAAAATTCAAACTTCAAACTTCAAACCAAAGTCTCAAATGAATTTAGTAATTTATTTTTGAGTGCTTATATACAAACATGCTTGGTATTTTTTTTGATAAATTCCATGTTGTGGTTGTGTAAAGACATTCTTAGCATTTATAATGCAATATTATTTTAGACCCTATGGCCAAACATAATAAGCAAGAGATTTGGAAACTATATTCCAAGGTAGTCATGCTAGTCGAACAAAAGATACAAAATCTTCTCAAAGTTGAGTTCATATCTCCCACACACTATTCTCTTTAGAGATATAATAAAGTCAATCCTTTCAAACTAGATGACTACATAATATTTGGCATAGAATTTCTACTTGAACATAGATTTACCATATGATTGACTTTGCATTTTTTTTACACAATAAATTTTTTATCATACCTAAAACCAACACAAGGCAATTTTAACTATTATACGAAGGGCTTAACATTATATTGTTATGCTCTATATTGTGAGGAATCTTAGAGGTACTTATCAAAGTATGGTGACTTATGTGTGATGCTAGAAGCATATTTTGATGAAAAACTTGGGAAATATAAAGGAAAAGTGGACCATGTTAGAACTTACTAATAAGGACCCAGTTTCACTTATGTGTGTCTTTTATTTGAGAGTTCAATGAATGTGTGGAGTTAAGTTGGATACAAAGATTAAGTGAAATTAAAGATCAACATGTTCCACTTCAGTATTAAGATATACCTAAGTTTGAACTATTTTAATTTGAGGTGCATGAAAAGATTTTTTTTGTTTTGCAACTTAGAACTATAGTCAGATATATTTTTTTGAGGCTTGTGAGTTTGAGGATTTTATTTTTAGTCTTAAATCACTTGATAAACTTTGACAAAATGAAAAAATATATAATTTTAAAGAAAAAATATATCACTTTATGACCAAAAAGTGGCTTCAACTTATTCTATATATTTATGTATGTCAAAATTATTTGAAATATTTTGTATTGAATTGATGTAAACATATATGCAAATGAATGAGTAACTATCCCCATAATGATTTTAATATATTTGTGTTGTATCCATAAAAAAATGGAATATATTTTTTATATTCATGTGAATATTATAATTTTTTGAAAAATATCCTTATTTTTAATAGTGTAAGTGATATTTAAAATGTTTTTATTACATCAATGTATCCATATTAAAACTCTTGGAAAATATACATTCAAATAGCTACAATATATTAAAAAAAAAGTTGAAAGATATATATCTAAAATATTTGGATATTTTATTAATTTAACTTTTTTAAAAATTTTTAATAAGATTATGGGAGGTATCTCACAATTAAAGATTTGAAAACCACTAAAAATTTAAAATCATAGCATTCAAGTTAAAATTGTAGATGTGAACATCAAAACCACAAATGTAGATTTGACCCAAATTCATATACACTCATGAATTTTCTAAAACATAAATATTATACTTAGTTTGTTTCAAATCTATTTTTAAATACTAAATAAAGATAATAATGATAACTCAATGATGAACGAATAGTACCAAACCAATACTGAGAGGGGGGGGGAATCAGTATAGACAAAATACAGTCCAAAACCGGTTTGACAGCAAATACTCCAAATGACTGGCAAACAGTGACACTGGTTGAAATAGAGTGCAACCGGTAAGACCCAGAACAACTAAAACAATCATAAACCGGTTACTCACTTAGCTTTCCTCTTAGCTCAATACTATAGTACCATTACACCCTCATACATGAACAGGTAAACTATCATCAGATCTTCACAACAATTTGTTCAATATGTTTTATAGACAGGCATAAAACACAGAACCATCATATGCTTAACAGGTAATAACAAAGCATCACACATGACACACATATTTTTCATGTGGAAACCCAACTGGGAAAAACCATGGTGGGGATGAATACCCACAAGCTGCTTTTTGAACTCTTTAGAAGTCTGCTCTGTTAGGAGCCTTGTCCGGTTAAAGACATTACAATAGGTTCTGCTAGGAACTGATCCTGTTAGGGATCACCCGGTTAAGGGATGGCTACAATACCCAGTTAAGGGTTTAACCCAGTTAGGGTTACCTTGTTAGAGGATTTCAAGAACTCAATAGCTAAAGGATCTCCAGAGCTCTATAGCTTCCCAGAACTCAATAACTTCGAGTTACCCTGTTAAAGGATTTGTATCAAACCGGTTAAGGCTACCCTGTTGAGGGATTTCACAACTGTTGAAGTGGTTAAAGATCAACAGGAATTACAATGATCTGGTAACAACACTCAATGCTAATGCTGATCTGTTTTGGCTCCTCTTCACCTTCTGCACATTCACTTTGCAGGTATCTCTTCTCACCTTTGGTCTGGCAAGAATCATATATCACTTCCCTTGGATACACACATACAACTTTTGCCAACAACTTTAGAAAGAAACACAACATTGACCTTATAGGAAACGAATAGGTCGGTAGCAAAAACCCTAAACCCTAAACCTGTTAGGTTAAGCAATTCAAATGGTTCAATCCTAACCGTTGAATCATACTGCATTAAATGCAATAGTCTTGAATTGATCTCAAGACATTCTCCATCGTCCATTATCCACCAATTTCATGGCGGCTGATAACCCATCACGCGTTATCACCGTTTAACAAACTTCGCACATTCCCAAGGTAGATAGGGATAGTCTTCTTCATGCAAGATCCTTCACACGCACAGGGCTTACGTGGCAACACGATCTGTTCCCTGTTATACTGCTAACTCATCACACAAAGATCGTCGATTGAGTCACACAGGCTTGAGGTACTCCAACCGGAAATCCTGAAGTGGAAACTACCTACCAACCGGTAGTCATACAATGCTTCCATGTGCCGGTTCCCAAACTACATGTCGGTTCACCTTGACATGCCGGTTCACCCTGAACAAATATACCGCTTCACTTTGGCATATATACCGGTTCACACATATGTCGGTTCTCTCTTCTCACATATTGACATCAATGACAATATACAATATCATTATGTCCTCATACCGGTTCACATAATGCCAACAATCTACCCCTTTGGCATTGATGGCAATATACAAAGATATCTCTCTACTTCACATCTTCTCCCCTATTTTCTGCAGATATCTTCTCTGCTTCACTTCTTCTCCCCCTTTGACAACAATGCCAAAGTGGAGGCACAAGCATCCCCGTTCCATTATGCTACTCCTCTGAGGAGTAGGATCCTTCAACACATCAATCAACAAAAATTTGATTATGTAATATCTGATTGATGTGGAACAAATACTTTTAGTTCACCTCCTAAAGGGGCAGTACCCCCAATTCACCTCTTAAATGCACAAATGTAGCCTTTGGGAGAGGCTTGGTGAATATGTTTGCTAACTGCTCCTTACTGGAAACATGTTCCAGTGCAATCTCTTTATTCTGAACCTTTTCCCTCAAGAAATGATACTTAAGCTCAAAATTCTTGGTTCTAGAATGTAAAACCGGATTCTTTGAAATATTGATAGCACTTGTGTTATCACAGAATATACTTACCAGTTCAAATACAGGGATTTTGAAGCCATTTAAAACATGCTTCATCTAGATTGTCTGAGTACAGTTCATGAAAGCTGCAACATACTCCGCTTTCGCTGTAGAGTGAGAGATACAACTCTGCTTTTTACTCATCCATGAGACCAGTCTACCACCGAGAAAGAATGCACCATCGATTGTGCTTTTCCGGTCATCCACATTACCTGCCCAATCAGCATCTATGAATACTTTCAGAATGAAATCATTGTTGTATGGGTACCACAATCCATAGTCAATTGTTCCCTTCAGATACCTAAGAATCCGCTTGACTGCAACCAAGTGGGATTCTCTTGCACTTTTCTAGAACCTTGCAGTGATGCCAACTGCATGAGAAATATCCGATCTGCTATGCACTACATAATGCAACTTGCCAATCTTTGATCGGTATTCCTTCTCATCAACTAGTGCGGAATCATCCTCTTTTGACAATTTGCAACCGGTCACCATCAGTGTACCAACTAGTTTGCTATCTTCCATGCCAAAGGTCTTCAACACCTCTTTGACATATTTGGACTGAGTGATAAAGATTCCATCTTTCATCTGTTGGATCTGCAATCCAATGAAGAACTTAATCTCCCCTATGAGTGACATCTCAAACTCTTTCTTCATCTCATCAGCAAACTCATGACTCATCTTGTCATCTCCACCAAAGATAATGTCATCAATAAAAACCTCACAGATCAGGATCTGATCTCCTTCAGACTTCAAGTAGATATTACTATCTTCACTTGTTCTCTCAAATCCAATCATCACAAGATGGGAATGTAGATGTTCATACCATGCTCTAGGTGCCTGCTTTAGACCATATAAGGCTTTATGTAGCCTGCACACCATATCACTGTCTTCAGATAGGGAAAACCCATCTGGTTGCTCTATATACACCTCCTCTTCAAGCACACCATTTAGGAATGCAGATTTTACATCCATTTGATATACCTTGAATCCTTTAAAAGTTGCATATGCAAGAAGCATACGAACTCCTTCCAATCTGGCTACAGGAGCAAAGGTTTCTCCATAGTCTTCTCCTTCTTCTTGAGCATATCCTTTGCACACCAATCTGGCTTTATTCCTAATCATTGTGCCATCCTCATTTAGCTTGTTTCTAAAAACCCATTTGGTACCAATGACATTTTTATGCTCTGGTCTAGGTACCAAGGACCATGTACCATTTTTCTCTATCTGGTCAAGTTCCTCTTCCATTGCCTTGATCCAGTCTTCATCTTTATGAGCCTCTTTGAATGATTTATGCTCAAATTCAGAGATCATACATGAGTTTTCTCTGATCTTTCTTCTTGTAAGGATTCCTGCATCCTTATCTCGTATGATCTGCTTAGGATCATGATTCATCTTGACATACCGAGGAATGGTCTTGACTTGTTCTTCTTTCTTTTCCTCTTCATCCTCATCTTCATCAGTATCAGCATTCACCGGTTCAGGAACACTATTACCAGTACTTGGTTGACTAACAACCGTTTCCCAGAAGGTTGCAACCGGTTCATTTACAGCTTGCTCACTGTCGGTTTCCTCAGTTTTCTCAAAGGATTCATCAACTCTTACATTGATATTTTCCATAATTATTTGAGTCCTATTGTTGTAACACTTGAGAGTTTTACTCTTGGTGGAATATCCAAGGAATATTCCCTCATCACATTTAGCTTTGAATTTGCCTTGATGTTCACTCGTCTTGATGTAACATTTGCTACCAAATACCCTAAAGTAGCTAACCACAGGTGTCTTACTAGTCCAATACTCATAAGGAGTTTTGTCCTTACCTTTCTTGATGAGTACCCGGTTCATTGTGTAGACTGCAGTGCTCATCGCTTCTCTCCAAAAGGTGTGAGCTACCTTTCCTTGAATCAACATGGTTCTAGCTACTTCAACCACAGTCCGGTTATTCCTCTCTGCTAGGCCATTCTGCTGTGGAGTTTGGGGGGCAGACAATTGCCTCTTGATGCCAAATTCTTCTCAATACTTTTTGAATTCACCGAAAGTGAATTCCCCTCCTTGATCAGTTCTGAGACACTTGATCCTTTTACCGCTTTCCTTCCCCTCCTTGATCAGTTCTGAGACACTTGATCCTTTTACCGCTTTCCTTCTCCACTAATTTTCTGAAAGCTTTGAATTTCACAAAGGCTTCAGACTTGTCTTTTAAGAATGTGACCCACATCATTCTTAAGCAGTCATCGGTGAGAATCATGAAGTACCTATCACCCTGCACACTTCTAGTTTTCATAGGACCACACAAATCAGTATGCACAAGATCAAGCAAGTTGTCAGTAGTGAAAGATTTACCTTTAAAGGTTAAGGAAGACATTTTCTCCAATTGACATTCTCTGCACAAGGTATTATCCGATTTGCTTAGCACCGACAACCCTCTAACTGCCTTGATCTTACTAGCCTTCACAATGTTATCAAAGTTTACATGGCAGAGTCTCCTATGCCATATCCAGTAGCATCATCAAACTTAGCCATAAGACATGTGCTTATATTTGCATTCAGATGAAATAGGTTACCTTTGGTCTGCATGCCGATGGCCACCAATTCACCATCTTTTCCTTTGATTCTACAGACTCCATTCTTGAAATCTAGAGTGAGGCCACTGTCATTCAGCTGACAACACTCTGAAGGTTGTGTCTGAGACCATCAACCCAGTACACATTGTCAGCACTACTCTTTCCATTCAGAGAGATGGACCCTCTGCCTTTGACCATGCATGGTGCATCATTGCCAAAGTGAACCACACCTCCATCATACTCCTCCAAGGATAGAAACTTGCTCCAGTCACCAGTCATATGGTGAGAACAGCCACTGTCAATGATCCACTCATTGGAATTATCAAACCGGGAGACAAGAGCCTTCTTGTCTGACACATCTTCTTTGACAACAACAAACACAATATCTTCATTTTCTTCATCCTCTGATTCTTCATCTGTGACACCTTCATCAACTGCCACAAAACAGTTTCTCTGGTTTCCTCCTTTGAATTTCCTGAACCTTTCTGGTTTGTCCTTGTTATCGCCATTAGGACAGTTTATAGCAATATGTCCTATCCGGTTACAAGAAAAGCATTTCAAAGGTAGCTTACCTTTGTATTTACCGGTTCCTTTAGGAAGCTTCCCAGCAAGGAGAGATTCAAATGCCATCAGAATCTCCTCATCATTCATTTCTCTGCTCTGTCTAAGTTCACCACTAGTGCTAGCTTCTTTTCCTTTTCTGGATGGTATAGCAGAGGCTTTAAATGCAGATTCAGTCTTTTGAACACTGCCATCAAAACTATTTAGCTCATAGGTTGTCAACTTGGCTATGATGGAGTCCAAGGATACCTTAGTCTTGTCTATTGATCTCAACTCCTGAATAGCAGCAACCCTTATTTCATAGACTAGCAATAGGGATCTCAGGAATTTTCTTACCATAGTGGAATCTTCTATTTTACCACCTGCACTCTTGATTTCTCCAACAACTGTTTTCATTCTTATTCCATACTGCTGAATGGTCTCACCTTCAACCATCTGCATATCTTCAAACTTCCCTCTCAAGCTTTCTTCCTTAGCCTATTTTACATGTTCATCACCATCATAGATATTTTCAAGAGCATCCCATACCTCTTTGGGATTTACCTTGTCTTGAACATCAATAAACTCAATGTTAGATAGACTACTAATAAGGGCTTCCATGACTTGCCCATTTTCTTGTATCTCTCTCTTTTAGTCATCGGTGAGAGTACCGGTAGGGACAACATAGACATTCTCAACATAACTCCAATGTTGAGCACCCATGCTTCTGATGAATATCTTCATCCTATCTTTCCATATACCAAAATTTTCCTTGTTAAACTTTGGACCTTACCTCTTCATCATTGGACTTGGATCTTTACCTCAAGTGGTTAAGCTTAAAACACAGAGGACCTAGAGGATGCTCTGATACCAATTGATAACTCAATGATGAACGAATAGTACCAAATAGGTACTGAGAGGGGGGGGGGGGGGGTGAATTGGTACAAACAAAATACAGTCCAAAACCGGTTTGACAACAAATACTCCAAATGACTGGCAAACAGTGACACTGGTTGAAACAGAGTGTAACCGGTAAGACCCAGAACAACTAAAACAATCATAAACCGGTTACTCACTTAGCTTTCCTCTTAGCTCAATACTATAGTACCATTGCACCCTCATACATGAACAGGTAAACTATCATCAGATATTCACAATAGTTAGTTCAATATGTTTTATAGACAGGCATAAAACACAGAACCATCATATGCTTAATAGGTAATAACAAAGCATCACACATGACACACATATTTTTCACGTGGAAACCCAACTAGGAAAAACCACGGTGGGGATGAATACCCACAAGCTGCTTTTTGAACTCTTTAGAAGTCCGCTCTGTTAGGAGTCTTGTCCGGTTAAAGACATTACAATAGGTTTTGCTAGGAACCGATCCTGTTAGGGATCACCCGGTTAAGGGATGGCTACAATACCCAATTAAGGGTTGAACCCGGTTAGGGTTACCTTGTTAGAGGATTTCAAGAACTCAATAGCTAAAGGATCTCCAGAGCTCTATAGCTTCCTAGAACTCAATAACTTCGAGTTACCCTATTAAAGGATTTGTATCAAGTTGGTTAAGGCTACCCTGTTAAGGGATTTCACAACTATTGAAGTGGTTAAAGATCAATAAGAATTACAATGATCTGGTAACAACACTCAATGCTAATGCAGATCCATTTTGGCTCCTCTTCACCTTCTACACATTCACTTTGCAGGTATCTCTTCTCTCCTTTGGTCTAGCAAGAATCACGTATCACTTCCCTTGGATACACACATACAACTTTTGCCAACAACTTTAGAAAGAAACACAACATCGATCTTATAGGAAACAGACAGGTCGGTAGCAAAAGCCCTAAACCCTAAACCTGCTAGGTTAAGCAATTCAAACGGTTCAATCCTGACCATTGAATCATATTGCATTAAATGCAACAGTCTTGAATCGATCTCAAGACATTCTCCATCGTCCATTATCCACCGATTTCATGGCGGCTGATAACCCATCACGCGTTATCACCGTTTAACAAACTTCGCACATTCCCAAGGTAGATAGGGATAGTCTTCTTCATACAAGATCCTTCACACGCACAAGGCTTACGTGGCAACATGATCTATTCTCCGTTATACTGCTAACTCATCACACAAAGATCACCGATTGAGTCACACAGGCTTGAGGTACTCCAACCGGAAATCCTAAAGTGGAAACTACCTACCAACCGATAGTCATACAATGCTTCCATGTGCCGGTTCCCATAACTACATGTCGGTTCACCTTGAACAAATATACCACTTCACTTTGACATATATACCGGTTCACACATATGCCGGTTCTCTCTTCTCACATATTGACATCAATGACAACATACAATATCATTATGTCCTCTTACTGGTTCACATAATGCCAACAAATAATTTATTCTACATTTTCTTTCAATATTTTCTTCATCATTTCTAAGATATAAATTCACTTTTCATATTTTTTATTTTTGTAATCAAAAGTGGCAAGCCACTGATATATATATATATATATATATATATATATATATATATATATTAATAAGAAAACTGATTCAAGAGCTCAATAGGGAAAGAACCAGAAAGAAAACCCTATATCCTTGCTTAGATACAGTGAAGAAGAAGGAAGGAGGCTATGAGAAGAAGCCACCCGATCCGGAGAGATAAATAGGGACTCCCATAGAATGAGTCTCTTAGGGGCCAAAAAGAGAGTGTAACCGATCGGGACGAGACCGGAGGAAACCAAAAATAACCAACCCCCTTAACCGGTTACCGTGGTGATTGAGAAGCGTGAATCTGATTGTCGGAGCACTGATGAGCTACGACAATCGATTTCTGATTATGTTGTACCAGTGCTTTGATACCGGTATGATGTCCTTATGACCAGTTCATAAAAAGAAAAGCCTCCAATATCGGTGCTAGTCGACAAGCAAAGAAGATGACTCCTCTACTGGTTCAGTTGCCGTTAGATTTTCCACCCATCAAAAAAGAGCATATTCTGGGTAGCAAAAAAGAAAGTCGGAATAGCTTTACTCATTCATGGCAATGTCTTCTTGGGTCTGAATTGGAGGGGCATCGAAAGCGGGCAGAAGGGAAGTAGTCCATCACGTGACTTCATCCTGCGTCGGTATGTTGAGGTCTGGAACCCTATCTATAGTCTGACCCCTTTCCACAGGTTGCGATATTTGCAAATAGGGGTCAACATTTTCTATTTCCAGGATTTCCATTAGAGCCCCAACTTTAATTTTGACTCTATGTACAATGTGGTCATCTAATTGTCTATCGAATTGATGCAAGTCGTTCTTCACATGGCGAAAATTTTGTCATTCAAGGGCATGCTTTATTCGGTCATAGAGTACCATGTAAGCATGGCTAGATTGAATAAAGTGATGTGGAAAGAGGCCCCCAAGGAGAGTCGACCCCTGCCATAGATTATATTTTGCCAGGGCTTCATGGAACGAGGCCAGGGGAAGCACATCTTGTCTTACCAATTTGAAGAATACTAATTCCAGCAGAGGAATAGATTGCAAGAGATCCAGAGCATTTGACATAAAGGAATTGAGAAGTTGATGGGGATACAGAATCCTTTTAGCTTGCGGGGATAACATCTCCTCACCGATGAAGTCTTTGGCAGCTCTTCTCAATTGTGGATTGTGTAACAGAAAAATTTGGTCAAGGTCCCTGCCATTGATCTGTCCATGAAAAGCCGCAGAAGGTTCTAGAATTTGCATTGAAATCCGGTCGTTCCATGGCATATACTCCCAATGAATTTGTTTGCATCCTCCACAAGAAACGTTTTCCATATTACAGAGCACTGTGATACTTCAAAAATTTTAATTTTCAAAAATTTCGGCTGAGAACTGTGTGTGTAAGAGCAGGTTGGTTCCATTTATAAACAAAAATTACCATCTCAAAGTGCAATAAATGATCAGATTTTAGGATCATGTTTGCGATCCTTGCATTAATTTTGTGACCGTAATATAGTCGAGGGGATGTGTGAGAGGCCTAAGTCTGTTTTGCCCCATGTGAAGTGATGTATTGAGAATCCTCGAGTACTTCGCACTAAAGTTCCATACATACCATCTACAAAATGCATTTAAAAGCATAAATGCAAGTATCCTGTCAGCCTTCTTGTTCATTAGCACCAGTTATGTGCTTGCATGTGAGTATTTAATAGGAAGTAGCTTGTGATAAGAGTGTTGTACTTTCCTTTTGTACTAATCGAGCAATTTGGGAAAAGAAGACAGTTTAGTAGGAATTGTGATCGACTCCACGAAAATGCCATCGCAACCCATGTTTGCTAACAAGTCAGCAACAGAGTTGCCCTCTCTTAGTGTGTGACTGATAGAGTAGTCCGAAAAAGTGTCGAGAAGATCCAAGGTATGCTTCAGAACATAAGATAGCTGCCAGGTCTTAGATATTTTCGAGGTAATTGAGTTGATAATGACTAAAGAATCCCCTTCTATGTGTATATTGGAGAGGCCACACTTCCTTGCTAACACCAGACCGGCTAGTAAGGCATTTGCTTCCGCCAATTTATTCATACCCAGAGGGATGGGTGAAGCTTGGAAAGCACACATTTTGCCAAAATGGTCTCGTATGCAAACTCCAATTCTCGATTTCCCTAGATTTCCACGAGAAGAGCCGTCAAAGTTGATCTTAAAAAAATTTGGAGTTGGGGGTGTCCATTTTATGGACGACTTGTCTTTCACATGGACTGAAGACCAGTTCGGGGAATCCCTATTGGCAAAATAATACCGTGCCAAGATTTTGCAATTGCCTTATTCCACCAGGTAAATGACTAGATGTCCTTGGAATTTGTAAGAGAGGAATTTATGATTTCTGCAATCGAATTTTCCAATTTGATCAAAACTTGAGAAGAGGATGTTTTTCTAAAGATTCTTTTGTTCCTCTCCCACCAGATTGCCCAAATAATGTGAGCAAGAGCACATTTCCAAATACCTGAGAAGGTTTATGTAGAGAATAAAAGAGGCCAAGAGTTAAACATATCCCACAGTGATTTCGGAAAGGGCAACATGAGTTGGAGTTTATTCATGATGAAGAACCAACATTGGGAGGTGAAAGAGCAGTGTAAAAATAAATGATCAACTGATTCTTCCTCTAAGTCATAAAATACACAATTAAAAGCTTGTGTAATGCCTAGTTTTACTAATCTCTATGTTGTTAAGATTTGTCTATTCAATGTTAGCCATGCAAAACAACCTGCTTTTGGTAAGACAATGTCATTCCAACAGAAGGAGTATGCCCGACTACTTGCCTTACTGCTGCAACCCTGCTGCAAGGCATTGTAACCTTCTTTGATTGAATATTGCCCTGATTTTGAAGCTACCAAAAATAACACATCATCTCTGTTAGACATGATAACTGATCTATTCAATAAAATGTTGGCCAATGAGGAAGCTTGCTGGAGGGATATTGGGAGAAGAGTAGGATCTTTCCAGATTATTTTCCCTAAAAATATTTCTACAACAGACATAGTCACTCAATTTTGTACCCCAATGGGCTATGGTTATATTCATAATGTCTATCATGTTATCCAATTGAGCAATAAGAGGATGCCCACACCATGAGTCTGTCCAGAAGTTAGCACTGAGACCATTGTTGATTTCCCATGAAATATACTTGGATATTAGATTCCTTGAATTCATCATGAAATTCCAAATAGCAGGCCCCTTTGCAGGGTCTAAAAGTGTCAATACAGAGTGTTGTCCAAATATTTAGATTGCATAATCTAGCACCATTTGGAGACCGGGTTAGTGTACATTTTCCAAATCAGTTTCCCTCCAAAGGCCTTGTTGCGGTGCTTCAAATTATGAAGTCCCACTCTCCCTTGGGATTTTTGGCATGACATATTTTCCAGAGAGGTTAAGGGGATTTTCCTTTCATTTGTCATATTACTATTCCATAGAAAATCTCTAACGAGTTTCTGCAATTGTTGGATGACGGATGAGGGAGCCTTGAGGATAGACATGTAATAGTTCGGTATTGTTGTTAGCACTGACTTGATAAGAAGGATTCTACCTGATAGTGAAAGCCACCTTACTTTCCAAGCTAAGATTCATGCCTGAATTATACCAATGACAGCAGACCAATAGGATGGTTTGTTTGATCCCATAAAAAAGGGGATGCCAAGGTAGGAGGATGGCAATTGGTCCATTGAGAAGCCCAAAGTCTTGCATATTCTTAGTGATAAGATTGAAGGTGTGTTGAAAATGAAAATCTTAGACTTGGTAGCATTAATTTTTTGACCCGAAGCAGAAGAATAGATATCCAATGTTTTCTTGATGAGCTTGGCTTCTTTTAGAGAAGACTTACCGAATAACAATGTGTCATCAGCGAAGAGAGAGTGAGTTACTGTTATTGAAGTACCTGGAAGGGTGACTCGAAGCCAAAGCTCTTTTGAAGAATGAAAATTGATGTATCCGCTCAAGGCATCTTCCATGAGAATGAAGAGAAAGGGTGACAGAGGGTCGCCTTGTCTTATCCCCTGTGTACCCTGAGAAAACCCTGAGGGATGACCATTTATTAGAATAGAAAAATGTGTGCCTGAGATACAATTTTTGATCCATTTGTACCATTTGTCTGAGAAACCAAATTTTGATAATACTTTAAAAAGGAACTCCCACTTAACCCGGTCGTATGATTTTCTTGTTGGCTCTCATGGACAGAGTGTAAAACCTCATGCGCTACTAGGGATCCTTCCATAGTCTCCCTACCTAGGACAAAATCCCCTTGTTCTTATGAGATGATCTTAGGTATGAGGAAGTGCATTCTAAGGTAAATGGCCTTAGTTACAATCTTATATATTGTGTTACCAAGATAAATGGGTCTGAACTCTACGAATGAAGAAGGGGAAGGGGTTTTTGGGATAAGAAGAATATTTGTTGCATTAAAACCTTTTAGCATAGCTCCCCTTTTCCTGGATTCTTCCATTACCTCTAAGAGGTCAAAACCAATCACATCCCAACACTTTTGAAAGAAGAGGGTGGTGAACCCATCCGGACCTGGGGATTTATCTAGGGAAAGGGAAAATACCACTTTGTGGACTTCCTCCAAAGTGAAGGGGGCCAGAAGGGCTTTGTTATCATGGTCAGAGATTAGAGGTGGAATAGATTATAATAGAAGATTAACATTGTCCTTCCAAAAAGGATGTAAATTAGAATGTGGTGGGGCTAGGAGATTCTTAAAAAACTTTACTCCTTGATCTTGGATATCTACTAAATTTTTAATCAATTCCCCTGAGTCCTCATGCTTGATTGAGAATATAACATTAGATGCTTTTCTTTGTTTTGTGGAAGCATGAAAGAATTTTGTGGTCTTATCTCCCTGTTGCAGCCAGAGCTCTCTTGATTTCTGTCTCCAGTACTCTTCTTCTCTCTTATAGACCTCTTCCCAGTCACTTTGAAGGCCCTTTTGTGTAGAGTACAGGAGTTGATCCAAACCCTTGGAAATTATGTTTTGGTTAACTTCTTCCAGTTGTTGAGCAATGTTTTTTTTTTAGCAAAAACATTCTTAAAAATCTTTCTGTTCCATTCCTTAGCCTGGATCTTAATAAACTGAAGTTTCTTAAAAAATTGGAACATCTTCGTTCCACTACATGTAGGGGTAGATACCCACCATTTTCTTAATAAAGCCTAAAAATGTGGGTGTCTAAACCACATGTGCTCAAACTTGAAGGAGGAGCCATAAACCGACATGGGGTTCTGTTTTTGCCATTCCAGGATAATTTGGACTAGGTCTGATTCAAAAATGGGGAGAATGTCTGAATATTAACTAACTTGATTAAGGCACCATTCCAGAGGAATGAAAAACCTGTTGAGTCTCTCTACAATCTGAAGGAAGCCCGATCTCCTGTTAGTCCAAGTAAAGAGACCATTATTGGGGATCACATCCAATAAGTTGTTTTCAATGGTGAAGCTTAGAATATCCTGCATAGATCGTGGGGGTGGGCAGATTCCTCCTTTTTTTACCTTATGAGACAAGATTGCATTAAAGTCTCCTCCAATGATGAAATCTTGTGCTTCCTCTTGTTGGAGTAACAAAGTCAGCTTGTCCCATAGGCCTTCCTTTTCCAGAGTGGGGATGGGGCCATAAATATTAAATACCGTAAAGGTCATGTTATAGCATACTACTTTCAACATTTGCCAGTTAAGATCTTGATCTAATAAGTGAACTTGGACTTTTTTAGGATTCCATAATGTAAGCAATCTGCCCGAGGCCCCAACACCTTGCATGTGGGCTGATCCAAATTGTGTCCATTTAGCCATTAATGCCCCTGACGTTCCAAGAAATCATTTTCATTGTGAAGAGGGAGTGCCTTTTGTACTCCTTGTAATTCTTTTTGATACTTAAAATTTTCCATCTAAGGTACTCTGCACACCTGCCTCTATTTCTTCTTGAATTTTCATAGAATTTGGTTTTCTACCTCTCTTTTTGGGGGTTGTAAAGCCATCTGATTTCAAACTAGGGCTCTGTTCAACCGATAAGGATTGTGCATAGTCAAAAATAAATAAAAAATTTCCTCACCATCTTGTGAAGGGGTTTCCACTTCTTCCTGCCTAATTTCTGAGGGGAGTTCCCCTTTATCTGAGATGTCAGGGGATGAACAAACACACCTTGTTTCTTGTAAGGGACACATTACGTTTGTCATAATAACACCTTCCTCTTCTGCAATTTCCTCAATCATAGTGGCAGCTAGAGTGGATAGGATATCAACTGCTATTTCCTAGATATGACCCTCCTTACTTGAGACAACTATCCCTGAAACTGATAAGCTTTGCATTAAATTCTGGATATCGATCGGGGATTCGTTGAACATTAGGTCCCGAACTATAGCTTCTCTGTCATCAGATGTTTTGTCACATAATTGGAGAACCAGTGTGGGTATGGAGGTAGATTTATAGCTATAAAGGATCCAGTTATACGTGATAAAAAAAAAATGGGTCAGTTGATTAATCCATTGAACATAGGATGGTTCAAAGGCATCCTGAGTTTTATGGGGATCATTACATGATTGTACATGATCAGAAGACAAAACTACCTCATGCTAGTGGGCAAGACACAGAAGAGGATTTGAGCAATGATTTTTACAGACTAAAAGCTCTGGGCGCTCATGACCACTACAGGAATTCATGAAGTGGCCTAATTGTTGCTGATATTTGCAGATGACCTCAGCATTATCCAATGCGATGTCTTGATGCCAAACCCCATTTTGATGAAATGGTTAAATGCTTTGGCAAGGTCTTTTTTGAGGTAAGGAGAAGATAGACCCTAACATCTCTCTGGATTGTTTCAAAGGGTATAAGATTGTGAGCGACAAAGATGCCTAGTTGATTGGCCATGGTATCCATAATATCCGGGTCTTTGTATTCCAAAGGAAAACCTGGAAAGGAGATCCAGTGGGGATAAAATCTGCAAAGATTAGCATCTGGTTTAAAGTTTGGAATCTAGGGTAAGGTAAAAAGACCAGCCCCTTGACAAAACTAGCCTTTGTTTTTGTGTACTGCATCTCTATCTTCTGCTAAAGAAAATAGGGCTATAAATAATTCTGAGTGACTATCGATGAAGAAAATATCATGAAGACCCAACCAGTGACTATTTTCCCATGAAAGCAAAGTTTGAAGCAAGATTGAAGAACTAAACTTATCGATGAGAGCCGATTTATGGAGAAAACAGACCGATTGGGAGAGAACATGGTCAGGAAAGGATATCTTGACAACGGAGGTGTCCTCAACCGGAGCCTGATCCGAAATGGGGAAAGAGGAGTCTGTCTCTTTAAACTTTGTCGGTTTTCTTTTCCACACAAAGTGCATTGGTTTTGACTTTCCATGATCTCCTTGTTGATCTGCTCCAGTTTTCCCATCAGCAAAGCAAGCTTTGAGAGGGGAGGGACAGAAGGAGATGCTTCGCAGATGTCAAAAATTGGTTGTTTCTTTTGGAATTTTATTCAGAATGGATTTGGAAATGGAGGCTTTCTGACAGGATTTTGAAAAAAAAAATTCTCGCCCAAATGAATTTTGAATTTTTTTTCCCTCCCAAATGAATTTTGAATATTTTTTTTTCCCGCTCGAATGAAGGTGGACGGTGGCCTGGGTGTCCCCTAAGGATCGTACGAGCCCCATGGTTGAGAGAAGCTCCCTGGACGTAGGTGTTGGAGTTCAAATGATTCTGAAGGTTACCAATTGCTTTATGGTGATGGGAGTGAAATGAGCGGGCCAGATGAACAAGAGGACTATTGAAAAAAGTGTCAGGGTTGTAGACGTATAAAAATGACCATATTCCTAAATGAATATTTTGTGTTCATTTCTCTATTTAATTATATCCAATTTAATTAAATTATCCACATTCCTCTATTTAATTAAGTAAATTACTCAATTAAATTCACTATACCATTTAATAGGATAAATTCATTTTATTCAATTAAAGCCCCTGTCCACTTTTTAATTAAATTCAAATTTAATTAAAATAGTTATCCTAAATTAAATAAATCTAATCTATTTAATTGCAACCAAATTGAATTAAATTCAATTAAAACCTATTTTCCCTCACCCACTTGCAAAATCCTACACCTCCCACTTGCATCCTAACCATCTTTCTAACCTCTTCTAGATTCTTCTAAACCTAATTAATTAACCCAAACCCATCTATTATCCCTTTTCCCTAAATTTGAGGAGGTCACTTCTCAAAATTGGAGCAAAGTCTTCAAAATGCATTAAAGCCTTTATCCATTCAACAAGCTAACTTGTTGAATGCCCCCAAATTTGGAAGGACTCTTACAAATTTATCCCCAAAGTTTTCATAACCATTAATGGTTAACTCAACCCTCTTACATGGTTAAAGAATTTCCATAAACTCAACCTCCATCTAACCCAAGGGTCTCATCAAGCATTTATTGCTTTGACCATGGTTATCCTTAAACCTTTGCACAAAAGTTTATCCTTTGGGTAAAAGCTTTATCCAATGGATAACCCTAACTTAACCTCAACCCTTAACCCTTAGGGTAACCATGAGGTCTTCTCAAGCATTTAATGCTTCTTACATCTCCTCTCAACCAACCTTATGTTGACAATTTTCACCATTTCATTGGTGCCAATTGCAAACATGGATTCCCAACTTTCAAACTTGGCCCTTGATTAACTCTTTCAATCTTGACCATCCATTGCCCTATTTTTGCTATAAATAGAGCTCTCATTCCTCCATTTTTCATAATCCAAGTCTTTAGCATCACACTTATACTTAAATCCATTCAAGCTTTCATATCTCATTTTATGCTCAATCATTTAGCTTCTCTTTTAAATAGGAATTAATCTAAATATGCTAATTTAGAGTATGTTCCTTATCATTTAGCTTAAATCATGAACTAATATAGTATGCTAGGATAGTCTAGTTTACTAACCTTGTCATCTTATAGCTAGTTTATTGCATTTGTAGCATCATGCATAGCTTAGGATGCATCTCATCTTAAAATCAACAAAAGCATCCCTCGTTCTTCCATTTGTCATCCCTAAACCATTTTGCTCAGTGATCTGAGAGCAAAAACATTGGTTTGAGGGACCGTGCAAGATAGAGAACCATGGAACCATCCTTGGGAAGTTGAGCCATACCTCATGACTCCATAGCTTGCACCAAGAAGTCCTGTGGGTGTGTGAGCAAGGCTCCATAGAGCTCCGTTTTTCACATATTGAGTTCTATCGACCCACTTTTCCCGCATACAGGGGCTATCTGGTTGATCTTGTAGACATGCGAAACGATTTAACCATCGGTTTCCTGAGGGTAAATATGAAACCGGTTTGATGTAAGGTTTGTCCCTGAAGATTTTGACGAAAGGGTTGATGTCAAATTTTGAATATTGGCCAAAACAAGGGGCATCCTTTGACTGTCCTTGGTGAGCCTGATGGGGGACACTGAAACCTTGCCACTATCTACTATTCCCTGCGGCCCTACTTTGAGGCCTTGCCCCGCCTTGCCATGCTAGACTATCATCTTGCCGCCATCTTCCATTACTTTTCATATTTTATTGCCATATCAAATATATTCTCAAACCTAATTTGTATATTTAGACTAAACAAATTATTAACATTAAAAATTTATAAAATGGATCTTATATTGTAAATTGTAAATTAAATTTTTTATGCTTTTCAATCAAATGTACAATTTTTTAACTTAAAAGTTTAGATTAAAAACGTATCCCTCGCAAGGCCATGTTTGAAATTAGAATAATTAGAACTTATCCCTGACAGTTTCATTAACCATGCACATTTTCCAAGTGTGTCTCATCATTGCAACGCTGGAACAACAAGTTTAAATTTGATATGGTTAACGCACTTAATAGTTTACTCCAACAAACGTGCTTAACAGTTAACTACAACAAATTGTTGACTATTTAGAGAATAGATATTGGTAGGGAATGAAACAGTTTGAGCGACCCCACATGCACCACACTAAGCGGTCAGTGTTTAGTGTGTGTGATTTAAGGCTAACCAAAAAATCCTAATCTCATGGGCATCAAAGATTTGTTATGGTTCAAAGTTGGCATAAAAACAAATTAGTTCCACTCAAAAAACAAGCAAATGAAGATCAATTCTCTATATAATGAAGATCAAAACCCCAATTTTCTTCACAACATATGTTTCAAATTTCATGGGCATCAAAGATCCACCATTGGAAAAGAACCAACAACGCTCGAGCTAAATTTGCCATTAAATTTGAAAGGGGTGAAAAATCATTAAAATTTGAAAAAAGTAAATAATTAGCCAATAGGCTTGTATTAAGTGGGCTTTGCCCACTGGAAAAGTCTCATGCTCCGTCGGTAAAACAAAAAAAATTCACGCAATTTTGTTTTATCCATTTCTATCATGTAGTAAGGAGACTTACAGAGTGAAAGGGATTTAAGGAGGATGGAGAGTGTCACATCTACTTCAAAATAGGTGCAGAAATGTTGAATTATGGGATTGGAAAACCAAAAAAACTCTTTTTGGTTTGTTGGTCACACCAGTTGTTCTATATGGTTGCGAGGTTTGGGGAGGCAACATGTCAAAATATGGATGGAGATAATTAGAAAGAATTCAAAAACACCTAATCACAAGCAATATCAAAGTTAAAATATTTGTGCCTTATGGAATCCTTTTGGCGGAAGCAGGCATGTTTCCTTTGGAAGCATTGACATTAACGCGATTAATAAGTTATCTAAAGAAGGTTGAGAACATGGATAACCACCAATGGCCCAAGATTGTGATGGAAGAGGGTCTTAACCATAGGAAGAAGACTTGGATAAAACATAACAAAAAGTGGTTGAATAAATGGAACATCAAAATGCACGATTGTCCTAATACCAACAAGTAAATAAAGAAGTTTGTCATTGAAAAGTTTCAAACTGCCATGTGGAATAGCCACATTGGACGCAAAAAGGTGTACTACATTAAAGAGTTTAACCCAACTAGAGAACATGGTGAGAAAGCATATTTAGGGGAAGTTATTAAAGGGAAAGATAGGTTGTTAGTGGCACAACTGAGGACTGGTTCACATCATCTCAGGTGTGAAATGGGTAGGTGGCAAAGGTCCAAGGAGTTATGGGAAGAGAGAACTTGTTTGTTTTGCGGGATGGGAGCAGTGGAGGCTGAATGACACTTTCTTATTGAATGCATAGCGTATGATGATATTCGAGCTCAGTAAGATCATTCTAAAGGCCAACAACATGCATCAGTTATTTGATGAGGACAAGATCAACTAAACGACTAGCTTTCTAGTCAAGATTCATAACAAGAGATTAGACATGTAAAAATATATTCAGGAGGTTTAATGTGTGTGTTTTTTTTTGGTCCCATAGGTTGTTCAGTCTCGTGGACGTTAGTAAAATTATTCATTCATTCATTCATCGATCATTGCAATATTGAAGAAATATTTGCTTTGTTCATTTCACAACCTTCCCTTTAGAAGTTTCTATTATGATTCCTCTGGAAAATTATATAATCCACCAGAATTTTGGTTCACAGTCAATGTGAGTTGGATTTTTATTATATTCTTCTCTCCAAAAATACATCTTGAATTGAATCGAACAATGACAATGTTTGTCCTAACATTTAGTCCCAAGTGATGTAAATGGAAAGTTATATTATTTTTCGTTTGTTCTAAAATTGATTGATGATTTTAATATTTTAATATTTAAACTTCTTTTTATATGTAAATAGTATATTATATTTTAAATAAATGATTTTTAAAATATTATGATAAATTAAAAAAATATTTAACAAATATTAATTTTTTTAATTGTTTTTTTTTATAGATAATGGGTCATGGCCATATAATATATTTTATTAATAAAAAAGATTACATTATATGTTCGGTTCAGTGTGGGCACCAGTAGGAAAGAACCGAACTAAGAAAACCTCTGGTCTTGCCCAAGGATAATATCCTGGAAAATAGTCTTTAGTTGGTAATTTATATCAAAATGTTACAGTCGATCCACTCATATTGTGGGTTTACCCATGTATGAAGTATGACAATACAATTTCTAAGATTCTAGAGAAATCATGCTCTCCCTTGTCTGATATGAGTGGGAGCAAGTAGAACGGGCGAAAGAGGCTCTGAATAAGACTAGAGTCAAAAGCTTCCACTGAGAGCCCAAGATCCTACAAAACCAATTTACCAAAATAACCAGATCCTTTCTCCTACAGCCTATTAGTCTTGCATCGATAAAGAAAATAAGACATCTATGACCTGAACTATTGATTTCCTCAGTCTTATCTATAAAAGGATTCTATGCATAATTAACACTAACCATCACTAATTAAGGCGAAGCTAAAGTGCAAATCTACCCAATAAAGAAATTTCATACATACTCAAGCCACCCAAACCGACCCTCAACGATAATAAAGAACAAATGGACACTGCATAAAGAGAATATCTAAGATGATTTCCCAGCTAAAAATATTGTATGCATATAGGTTGTGAAGCATCTATAATAAAATGGTTCAGATAATGCTAATACCAGTCTAGGGCCATGACAGCCGAAGACCAAGAGGAAAGTTCATAGAAACCAGGTAAATTCTGTCACAGAGAGCAACTGCATCATAGAGCATTGAAGAAAATAAGTGACCTGAATCTATTCATGTTTATCAAAATAAAATTAAACCACAGGATTATGGTTGAATCTGCATAAGCACATCGATACACACACACACACATACATGTATATATATATGTATGCATATATATATATATATGTATGTATGTATGTATATGTGTATATATATACATACATACATATATATATATATATATATATATACATGTATACACACACACACATATATATGTATATATATATGTATGTGTGTGTGTGTGTATATATATATGTACATATATATATATGTATATGTACATATACATATGTATATGTACATATACATATGTATATGTACATATACATATATGTATATGTACATATACATATGTATATGTACATATACATATACATATGTATATGTACATATATATATGTATATGTACATATATATATGTACACACACACACCCACACACACACACACACACACACACACACACACACACACACATATATATATATTCATAAATCCACTCGTCAATGGAATGACAAACAGGGTCCATAGAGAAAGGTTATGTAGAAACATATAACTAGAGTGTGCTCACAACCATTTAGTGAGTGGAAGGAATAGTGGATAGAAAACTTCACTGAAAACAAGAAAATCAAGGGGATTTCAGACTTACTTTCCATTTTCTGCTAAGATTCTATACAAGTTAACTTAGTTTAAAAGTCTACAAGCATCCTGCTAAACTATAAACATCACATATACATGTTCGCCAAAGAGCCCTATGTTGAAATCTAACTATAGCATTCTAATAGTAACAAAATTATTCTAGCTTTGCGAAAATAAATGGTTAAGTCCAGTATTTGCGAAAAAAGTGTCTAGAAACAAACAAGAAGGGACAACATACAAGCCCTAGGATTTAGAGGAAACAAAATTCCCTTTCTTTTGAGATTTTCCTTCCTCAGGTCCTGGCTTAACAGAGGACTCCCCTAGGCTAAGCATAGTTGTGCAAGGTAACTCCTCACCATCTGGCATTGCTTCAATACCTTCCTCCTCCAAGTAGTTGGCAAACCATCTCTTGCATGTCAGACGTTTAACATGCAGGATCCACATCAGAAAATAGAAATTGCGTTGCCTAATTGGTCTATAAGTAGCAAAAGCTTCCTCATCTTCAATTTCCAAAATTGGAAATCTTGGCACCGGTTTGTTCTTCCACATATATCTGTCATAGTGTTTCGGCTTAGGAACAGTTAGGTCATCTGACACATTGATGACCACCCTATCTAGCTCACCTAGTAGATCCTTCTTAAAGACACTACGACACAATTTCCTTACCACCTCCCTGTCTTTCTTGAAGTGCATAGCCACTGCTAAGAACATGGCTGCAATGTCCAAGTTTTCCCTAGTTATGTCTTCATTTTTTATATACTCCTCCCCTAATGTCTTCTTGATCACTCTTATAACTAAATCATGAGGAAAGGCGAGGATGCCTTTCAACCTATCCTCTTTGATTTCCCCTATAAAGGCCATTTGTCTCTTAAGCCCCAACAATATAAGTGGTGTGTCCATACTGCTAACTTACTCAAACTTAGAGCTTCAATTCAAATTTAACTTACAACAGATTAGACCCTCTGCATCTAAATAAATAAATTCTATGTGAGAGGAAATCATTGCCTTAGCAAGCGTGCGAACTAAAATCATCATAAATAACGGTACCTATTTACTTGAAAAGCTTGCGAGGAAATCGTCCCAAAATGTTAGATAAATAAGAATGTAAGGCGAGGATGCTTGACTTATGATGAAATTTTTTTTTTGAGATCAAGTTACTTAATACTAATGGCTACACTTGCTTCCAGTGCAGCTCAAAGTAATCATTATTATTCTATTAATAGTGTGCACTCATATCAAGGAATTGTGTGTAATCACTAGAATTTAAGCTCATGGATTAATTACACTAGTGTCATAACCCTCTTTTTTGGACCTTGCTATGACTTTCTATTATTATCACTATTATTAATATTAATTTTATGAGCAATGTTAGTTGGAGATGAAAATTGAATATGGATGGAATTAGTTAAAAAGATGAATTAAATAGTGGTGACAAACTCGTGAGGTCATAATTTACTTGGAAATTATTTATTTCCTCAATATTCTAATTGAGCACATGGTGTAGGAGAAATAAGAAGATTCTAGAAAAGCAATTTTCAAATTCAAAATATCAAGGAATAAATATTATATTTAGCAAATATATGAAATAGGAGTTATGAATTATTCTATGACAAGAATAATTCTATTCATGGTTCTTTTTATGACAAAGGAGTTACAAAATTTATTTTTGATCAAATGGAGGAGAATTATAATTCTAATTTTGAATGCATGGTCAAATGTAACCCCCACTATGACAACAATCCTTTTTGCAAGAAATTAATTTAGAAATTATTTATTTTCTCAAAATTTTATTTAGCACGTGTTGTAGGAGGAAATAAGAAGATTCTAGAAGAGAATCTCAAATTCAAATTTTTGCATGTAACCCCCACTATGACAATTAATCATTTTGCATGAAATTATGTTGGGAAAAAGCATATGGAAATCAATTAATTCCTTTGTAGTAGGAAAATGACTCTCTCTTCTATATATTGAGTTCTAGATTTTTGAAAAGGGGGAGTTCATAGCCTTGGATGGAAAAGTAGTTTTCTGAAGCTCTTGATTATTCATGTTAGTAGTAGAAGAAATTTATTAGTCATGTTGGATAGAAGGATCTTTAAGTTTAGATGAATAATTCTCACGAAGCTCTAGTAAGGATTGAAATAGGTTAGCAGGAAGATTGGGGTGAATTCAACAGCAGGTGCTTCGTCCAATCCAGGTTCTCCTATTTCATTTGCTTATTTGCAAGTTTGAATCTTGAATTATCATTCTTATCTTCCTTTTAGATTTTATTTATATGAAAATTCTCTTTCAAATAACCCTCTCTCAATTATTTAGATAGATTAAATCAAATATCTCCCTTCTGATTCTTTCCAAAATTCTTTGATAATGGAAAATACATGTAAAAGATTTACCAAAAGTTTTCTTTCAATATGCATAAGCAATTTTCTTTTTTTTACTTTATATTTTCTTAGAAAAGGAAAAATCAGATTTTTAGCAGTAGAATGATATAAGTAGATGTCTTTTAGAAAACTCTCATGCTTTGTCGAAAAAAGAAGAAATTGCTTTTCAAACCCTCTTGAACTCAAATTTTTGTATTAATTTATGAATATATTATCTCAAACATAAATATAGATAATTTTACTCAGAAACCCCTCTCCCTCTGTAAAAAATTTATATCAAATGCATTGAGAAAATTTATTACGAAATAATAATTATCTCGAATATATTTAAACTAATCCCCTGCAAAATGAAATCTTATTGATGCAGAGAAAGCAGCAATAGGGTGGCAAACCCCCACACACACACACACCTTGTACTCCTTCAATCTCAAGCCCTTAAAGGCTTCAACTCACACCGATCTCAAATTTGAACTTTTACCCCTTACAAGGGTTGGTACTCACCTTCACAATGTTCTTAGAACCTAACAAGACCTTTCACAACCTTCTTGGTTCACCAGAGCAATAGCTTTGCTCATTACCCTTAATCACACCTACCCGGTTAGTAGCCCTATTTTCCTGCTTTTTTTAACTTTACTCCAAAAAGTGCCAAACAAGGTCCCAAACAAATTTTAATTTCAAATACCCTTTTTGAACCTTTATCAGACTCCAAAGAATGAGACCTCCAACATGTTCCAGCACTCCTAGGCACCTACTTGGGTCACAGGCCTAATTGATCAAGTTAGGCCTGGGTTACAAAGGAAGTGTATGGGAATGGGCTCACAAGGAAGATCCAATGCTTCAGAGGGCCTATCCAATGTCCAAATACACCAAATCAATCATTTAACTCAATTTCCCATTGTTGTGCATCTAGCTATCAACCAATCTCTCACTGTTCTAATCTAAACCCTCACAAAGTTTAGACTAGGGCTTGGTGGAAAAATGCCAAACCAACTCCTCTGACCTCACCTCTTTGGAATCTCATAATGCACCCTCCTAACATTCATTATACAAATGGTCGTTGAAAACCAATGACTAGATTGCAAGTTCTAGATTGCAAGTTAGGGCATCATCTATGCAACACCCTAGAAAATAAAGGGTTTCGGACCTGCAGAGGGCAAAATGAGAATATCTTCCTTCAAACACCACTTCAAGGGGTCAAACCAGTTTTAGTACTCTTTCCTACCAAGCAAAAGTTTCATGAAAACATTCAATGCCTTGTATAGACAATATGGAAATGTAACACAGTTCTGGCAAAATTAGATTTGTTTATTGCAAATACTCCACCAAACTTCTCAACACATCAACCACTATCAACAACCTTTCTTCTTTGATTGTGCAAGCATATATGGACTCGTCTCAATGACCACAACCAACTTTTAAATGGTTATGACCGTTGAAAGGAAGTTACACTCCTACCAACAACTTTTGAAAAGTCACTTGACAACAATGACAACAATTTTGCAACATTTTGCAACTTTGACAACTAAACACCTAGACCTTGTCAAACACATCCAAGGTCAGCATTAGACTTAAAAACACCTAAGACAACATTCTAGGTCCATCAAACACAAAATTTCATAATTCAAGCCCACATGGCCTAATAGACCTCTAGGTTTATATGTGCACCTAAGAGGTTATTGACCATAGAAAGCGAATTTTATTACATCAAGGGTGATCTTTGACATCCAACCCATTATTGCAACAAAAGAAAACACAAGACACTCACTAGACACCCCTAAGCCATGAAAACATTGTGAAAATAGAGGTGGCCTGCACCATACTCCCCGGGCCAAAGAAACTCAAGTCCCTTGAGTTGGAATGTCGACTATTTTAGATCTTGTCTTCTCAATGTTGGTATTTTAGTATGGTTTTGTCATTGATGTCAACACCTACTAAACCTTATCAACTCTGGCACTTTGGAGAATCAGTAACATTCACCAGCAAGCAAATGACTTATGCACAGTCACCGGTATCTAGTACACCGACAGGATATAATGATCACTGACACTTGGAATGGCATGGAAAACACTTGGTTATGTTGAAGACATCGTTTGGACACTTTGTCTTGGAAAATCATTTATTAGCATATTCGTATTTGCATATTTGTTGTTACCGGCAAATAGGTCCAAGTTATACACTGGCAAGTTTATCTTTTCCAGATCAACATGACACACTATGGAGATGACTTATTATTGTTGTAAATGCATTAAGACGACATGTTGAATCGGTTATTGCATCGGGCATTAATTTATTTGTAAATTGATTTTATTGTAATATCTCTTAGAGCCGACCTACTAAAATTGGTCCTAGGTTATGATATAAATGTAAGATCTTATTTGTAAGATCGAAAGTGGAATGCGAAGAAGAATTGTGTGAAGGTATATGCGAGATTGAGCAGAGCTATACACAGAGACATCATTTGAAGGTGAAGAAAGGTTTTTGTGAAAGTATATCAAAACTACACTGGTACTGAATCCAACATATAAAGATGCTATTTTGAGCAGTACATCCTTATTGGATTTAACCATCCAATTGTAGTCAGTGTGACTCCTATTTTATTTGAGCAGTGAGCTCTAGGCGCTTGGCCTTTCTGCATATGCAGACCCCATTTTTATACACTTACTATCTGCAGTAGTATCATCTGATTGTGGGTAAGGTTTCTCACCATGGTTTTTCCCCTTACAGGGTTTCCACGTACAAATATTGGTGTTAAGTGTTGTGGATGACTTTGTCTTTTTGTTTCATGCATTAATCTTTACCGGTATTGCAATTATCTGATAAAATTGTCCACTGGTATAAAAGACTGGTTCACCGGTATTAAGCAGTAAGTTGGTTAAGTTGTTTTTGTTTTGAATTTATTTGACAACTGATTCATCCCCCCTCCCCCCCCTCTCAGTTGTCTCTGGGACCTAACAATTGGTATTAGAGCTTAGTCCTCTTTTGTGGAAGTTTAACAGCTTGAGGAGATCCAATGTCTACTAACTATTTCAGGAAGGAGAGTCCTAAACTTGATGGAACCAACTATGGCATATGGAAGATTAGAATGGAGACACATTTAAATTGCATTGGAAAGGACATCTGGGATGTTACAAAGAATGGCTATACTGTTCCTACTCAAAGCCAGCCTTATCCACCTAACTTGACTAAAGATGAAGAAAATGATTGCAAAGCAAGAGAAGCTCTTTTGAGCGCATTACCATATCAGCAAATCATGGAATTATCAGATAGATCAACTGCTAAAGCTATTTGGGATCATTTGGAAACACTGAATGAAGGAGATTCTATAGTCAAAATTGCAAAGCTTGAAAGCTTCCGGGTCAGGTATGAAAATCTGAAAATGGAAGAAGATGAAAGGATTTCTGCTTTTATGAAAAGAGTTAATGAAATTGTTTTGGGTATTAAATGTTGTGGAGGAACCTTAAGTGAAGATGAAATTGTTTCAAAAGTTTTAAGAGGATTTCCACCAGCATATAAAATGAAGGTCACTACTATAAATGAGTTAAGAACAATGCCTAATACATCAGTAACTAGAGATACATTGATTGGAAAACTTTCAGCCTTTGAAATTAAGGAATTTGGTCCTGTTGCTACTATAAAGACAGATTTAGCCTTTAAAGCATCAACATCATCTGCATCATCATTTGGCAAATCTGATTGGAAAGCCTTTTATGCAAGAGAACTTGAAGAAAGCAGGAAAGAAAATGAAGAACCTGAAGAACTTGAAACACTATTTGCAAGGAAAATGCCTAAAGGTCCAGTTGGAAGTAAGTATGAAGGTAAAGCACCCTTTAAATGTTTTAACTGTAATAAGATTGGTCATATGGCTTCAAGATGCCCTGATAGACATGCTAGACTAAGAGAAGAAGCTAGAAGAACATACAAGCCTAACCCTAAATATCAGAGATAAAAATTTAAGAAGAATAAAGATAAATCTTGTTATCTTGCTGATGAAGGAGTGACTGATGATTCTGATGAGGATCCGATAGACAATGGATGGGTTTTTGTTGCTATAACAGAAGATCAACCGACACCTACAGTCCAACCGGTAGAGCAGGTCTTGGCAGCTAAAATTGAAGTAAAGGATGAATGGATCATTGATTCAGGATGCTCACATCATATGATAGGTGATAAAGGTAAATTCTTGAACTTTCAAGAATATAATGGAGGTCTAGTGAGATTTGGAGATGATAAAGCTTGTTTGATCAAAGGTAAAGGTACAATATCTCTTGATGGTAAGCATAATACTGACAATGTTTACTATGTTGAAGGTTTAAAGCATAATAATTTGAGTTTTCGTCAATTAGTTGAGAAAGGATTTCAGTTACAATTCAAAAATAGAAAATGCAAAATCATGAATAGAACTGGTTTAGAAATTGCAGTCGGTAATCAAACTAGAGGTAATATCTTTCATTTGAATAACAATGAAAAGACATGCTTGATTGTACATATTGATGAAATTTGGCTATGGCATAAGAGACTCTGTCATGTAAAATTTGATTGCATGGTGAAAATCAGTACTACTAAGGCAGTTAGAGATTTACCTAAAATTGTCAAACCTCACAATATAGTATGTAAGGAATGTCAATTTGGAAAACAAGTTAGAACTACCTTTAAAAGTATTCCAAAAAATCCAATAATGCTCTTGAATTAATTTATACTGATTTATGTGGTCCAGCTAGAACTAAAAGCTTACAAGGTGATAGATATTTCATGCTAATCATTGATGACTATTCTAGAATGTGTTGGGTTACTTTTCTCAGAGAAAAATCAGAAGCACTTGGGAAGTTCAAACTATTCAAAGCTATGGTAGAAAATGAAACCGGTAAGAAAATCAAATGTCTAAGATCAGATCAAGGAGGAGAATTTAAATCTAAGGAATTTAATGCATTTTGTGAAGTGAATGGAATCAGAAGACGACTATCAGCACCTCAGACACCACAACAAAATGGAGTTGTTGAAAGAAAAAATAGAACTATCTTGGATGTAGCTAGAAGTATGTTATCAGAAGCAAATCTACCACATGTATATTGGAGAGAGGCTGTAAGTACATCGGTCTATACATTCAACAAAGTTCACATCAAAGGTGAAACCAGTAAGACCCCTCATGAACTATGGTTTGGTATTACTCCTACTCTTAAATATTTCACAATATTTGGAAGCAAATGCTATATTAGAAGAGATAAGTATATTGGGAGATTTGATCCTAGAAGTGATGAGGGAATATTTCTTGGTTATTCATCTAAGAATAAAGCATATAGATGTTTTAACAAAAGATTGCAGAAAATTGTTGAGAGTACAAATGTGAAGATTGATGAACAATTCAGAGGAACTTCAAGGTATATAGATTCTGAACCAGCAACAGAAATTCTAACAAATGAACCTACACTGAACCCACTGGTACAGAATGAAGATCTAGTTACACCGGTATCATTTGAAAATTCCACTGTGACTGAGGAACAACAACAAACAAAGACACCCGCGGTATGTAAGATTGAATCATTTTGAAGATCAGATAATTGGAAACAAGTATAAAGGAGTTATGAAAAGAGGAAGATTGGAAAATGAAGAGGTATGTCTTATTTCTCATATTGAACCATCATTAGTTAATGAGGCATGTGAAGATAAATATTGGATTAAAACTATGGAAGAAGAATTAGAACAAATTGAGAAGAATAACACTTGGACATCTGTTCCCGGGCCTAAAGATAAAATTGTAATTGGAACCAAATGGGTATTTAGAAACAAACTTAATGAAGATGGTAAGGTTATTAGAAATATAGAAAGACTAGTGTGTAAGGGATATTCTCAAAAAGAAGGAATTGATTATAATGAGACGTTTGCACCGGTAGCTAGAATTGAGGGAGTCAGATTATTTTTGGCTTTTGCGGCACATAAAAACTACAAAGTATATCAAATGGATATTAAATGTGCATTTCTGAATGGAGATCTTGAAGAAGAAGTTTACATTGAACAACCTGATGGATTTTCTTTGACAGATAACAAAGATATGGTTTGCAGGTTAAAGAAAACTTTGTATGGATTGAAACAAGCTCTAAGAGCTTGGTATGCAAGATTGGATAAGTATCTTCTGAAGATTGGTTTTTCTAAAGGTAATGCTAACAACAACTTATATTATAAAGTGACTAATGATGACATCTTGGCTATAGAAGTTTTTGTTGATGATATAATCTTTGGAGGAGAGGATGGATTATGTAAAGACTTTTCTATTGAAATGCAGCAAGAATTTGAAATGTCTATGATTGGAGAAATACAATTCTTTTTAGGATTGCAGATTTCACAGACTAATAAAGGTATATTCTTGAGTCAATCCAAGTACTTAAAGGAGTTACTAAAGAAATTTGGGATGGAAAACTCTAAACCAGTAAGCACACCTATGACTACAAATGACAAACTATCACTCAGGGATGAATCTACACCTGTTAATCCAACTAGGTACAAATCTATGATAGGGGGTTTACTGTATTTGACACAGACCAGACCTGATATCATGAATGCAGTATGTATTTTTTCAATATTTCAGAGTAATCCTAGAGAAAATCATGAATCAATAGTAAAAAGGATTTTCTGGTACTTACAAGGCACTACAAATCTTGGATTATGGTATCCTAGAGATGAAAACTTTGAATTATGTGCATATGCAGATGCAAATTGGGCAAGAGATGTGGATGATAGAAAAAGCACCACCGGTGGAGCATTTTTTCTTGGAAGCAGACTAGTTTCTTGGTTGAGTAAAAAACAAAGTTGTACATCCTTATCAACAGCAGAATCAGAATATGTTGCAGTAGCAACTAACTATACACAGGTACTATGGCTTAAACAAATGTTGAAAGACATAAAGGTAAAATGCAAGGAACCTATAACTATCTATTGTGATAACACTACAACAATTGATATATCTAAGAATCCGGTACTACATTCTAAAACCAAACATGTTTCCATCAAGCTGAATTTTCTAAGGGAAAATGTTGAAGCAAAAGAAATAAAACTGGTTTATGTGAATACTAAAGAGCAAATTGCAAATATTTTCACTAAACCTCTACCTAAGGAGACTTTTGAATATCTTAGAGATCAGCTTGGGGTCATACCCTCACCGGTAGATACTTAGAGAGTTGATGTTTGTCATCAACCAACGGAACTAACAGAGAAATCTTTTACTCTGACTTTGATGAGGAAGCTACTTCTTAGGGGGAGTAGTTAGTGTACTAAATTGGTTGGTATTTTGTAATGAACTTGGTTTTGTAGTAACTTTGGCATTTGATGTCAAAGGGGGAGAGATTGGTATGGAAAAACACAAGGAAACACATGTCACTCTCAGGGGGAGAGATTATTACTTTGAGAAAGATTACTTATATTTTGGTAATTATTGGTATTTTGGTATTTGGCATTTTTGTTTTGGCACTTTGATGGTTTTTCCATCTTGTGTTGCCATCAATGCCAAAGGGGGAGATTGTTGGTATTTTAGTATGGTTTTTTCATTGATGTCAAAACCTACTAAACCTTATCAACTATGGCACTTTGGAGAATCAGCAACATTCACCGGCAAGCAAATGACTTATGCACAGTCACCAGTATCTGGTACACCGATAGGATATAATGATCACCGACACTTGGAATGGCATGGAAAACACTTGGTTATGTTGAAGACATTGTTTGGACACTTTGTCTTGGAAAATCATTTATTAGCATATTTGCTGTTACCGGTAAATAGGTCCAGGTTATACACCGACAGGTTTATCTTTCCCAGATCAGCATGGCATGCTATGGAGATGACTTATTATTGTTGTAAATGCATTAAGCCGACATGTTGAATCGGTTATTGCATCGAGCATTAATTTATTTGTAAATTGATTTTATTGTAATATCTCTTAGAGCCGACCTACTAAAATTGGTCCTAGGTTATGATATAAATGTAAGATCTTATTTGTAAGATCAAAAGTGGAATGCGAAGAAGAATTGTGTGAAGGTATATGCGAGATTGAGTAGAGCTATACACACAGACATTATTTGAAGGTGAAGCAAGGTTTTTGTGAAAGCATATCAGAACTACACCGGTACTGAATCCAGCATATGAAGATGCTATTTTGAGCAGTTCATCCTTATTGGATTTAACCATCCAATTGTAGTCAGTGTGACTCCTATTTTGTTTGAGCAGTGAGCTCTAGGCGCTTGGCCTTTCTGCATGTGCAGACCCCATTTATATACACTTACTATCTATAGTAGTATCATCTGATTGTGGGTAAGGTTTCCCACCGTATTTTTTCCCCTTACAGGGTTTTCATGTATAAATATTGGTGTTAAGTGTTGTGGATGACTTTGTCTTTTTGTTTCATGCATTCATCTTTACCGGTATTCCAATTATCTGAAAAATATGTCCACCGATATAAAAGACTGGTTCACCGGTATTAAGCAGTAAGTTGGTTAAGTTGTTTTTGTTTTGAATTTATTTGACAACTGATTCACCCCCCCCCCCCCCCTCTCAATTGTCTCTGGGACCTAACACTCAATGGCCTTGGAAGTCATCCATGTAGCATCTTCTAAAGGTTGATGCCTCCATTTGACTAAGTACTCTAAGTAAGTCTTCCTCCTTGTTTGCGTACTGACCCTTTGATCCAAAATACATTCAATCTCAAGTTTTGGTTGTGTGGGAAGTCCTTCCATCATGTCAGTAGGAGATGAATCAGTCTGACCTGCATCACAAACATCATCAATGGGACCTTTATATGCATATATATTAGAAACATTGAATATGGGAGATAGTCCCACATCTGGGGGTATGTCTATTTTGTATGCATTAGTTCCACATCTTTTGAGGACCTTGAAAGGACCTATCTTTTTCATGAGTAGCTTGGTGTATTTCTCCTTAGGGAGTCTCACTTTGTTGAGGTGAATCATCACCATATCTCCTACCTTAAACTAAACATCTCTCCTTTTTGAATCTACTGCTTGCTTGTACTTCTTAGAGGTGTGAATCAGTTTGTCTTTGAATTGTTGGTGTATATCCTTCATGACTTCAGCAAAGTCATCTGCCTGAGCACTCCTTCTTTCAATATTATTCACATCTCTAAGTTCAAGAACACCCCTGGGATGTGTGCCATACACAATTTGGAAAGGGCTTAACCCTATACTTCTGTTCACAGAGTCATTAAAAGAAAATTTTGCCTGTGGAAGAATGGCATCCCAAGTAGTTCCATGATCCTTGGTCAAGCACCTTAACAAGTTTCCAAGGGACCTATTTATTACCTCAGTCTGCCCATCAGATTGAGGATGATAAGAAGAAGAGAAAGAAAAGTTAGTCCCCAACTTATGCCACAAAGCTCTCCAAAAATGTCCTAAACATTTAGGATCCCTATCTGAGATAATTCTCAAGGGTAACCCATGAAGTCTGACAATCTCCTTGAAGAATAAACTTGCAATATTAGAAGCCTCATGTGTAATCTTGCATGGCAAAAAGTGTGCCATCTTTCAAAACCGGTCCACCACAACATATACACTATCATATCCTAATTTAGTCCTAGGAAGACCTAAGACAAAGTCCATGCTGACCGAATCCCAAGGGTTGCTAGGGATTGGTAAAGGAGTATAAAGACCTGCATTTGAACTTGTGCCTTTAGCCCTTTGACACACCACACATTTTGAAACAAATTTCCTCACATCTGATTTCAGTCTTGGCCAAAAATAGAATCTTCTAACTAACTCAAGTGTCTTACCAAGTCCAAAATGTCATGATAAACTCCCACAATTCTTTTCTTTGACAATATTCTCCCTCATTGAGCAATTAGGAATACAAAGCTGACTACCTTTGAAAATTAAACCTTCTTGAAGCATATACTCAGAAAAATTAGTATGATACCTTTCATTCATAGCTTGACAAACCTCATAAGCCTCCTTGAAATCTGCATCCTCTTGGTACATATCCTTCATAGCAGTGACCCCCATGCTCTCCAATTGAATCTCTTGGATTACCAAGTTCCTAATACTAAGAGCATCTGGAACTTTATTTGTCACTCCTTTCTAATACTTGATAGTGAATGTGAAAGCTTGAAGGTACTCCATCCACTTCATGTACCTATGATTTAGTTTCTCCTGCCTATTCAAAAAGCTTAGAGCATGGCTGTCAGTATATACAACAAATTCCATAGGCAATAGATAATGCCTCCACTTCCTAAGAGATTGTACCAAAGCATACATCTCTAAGTCATAGGTTGATTATTTTTGTTTTGCTTCATTTATTTTTTCACTAAAAAAGGCTGCAGGTCTACCCTCCTGACTCAAGACTCCTCCTATAGCCTTCTTAGATGCATCACACTCAATAGTGAAAACCTTATAAAAATCAGGGAGGATTAAGATGGGCTACTTTGCAATTTTTTGTTTTCAATAACTCAAAAGACTTATTAGCTTCAACATTCCAAGCAAATTGACACTTCCTTCCACCTTTGATGGTATCTATCATAGGTGCACTAACCCCACTAAAATTCTTAATAAACTTTCTATAAAAGCTTTCTAAGTCATGGAAACTTTTTACCTCACTTGCAGACCTAGGTGTTGGCCAATTGAGGATAACCTCCACCTTAGATGGATCCATTCTCATATTACCTTTGGAAATAACAAATCCAAGAAACACTAGTTCTTCCCGCAAGAAGACACATTTATCCAATTTGATCTTCTGATGCTCCTCATGCAACCTCTTCATCAACAAATCCAAGTGCATTAGATGTTCATTTATATCTTTATTGAAAATCAATATATCATCTAAGTATACTACCACAAAATGATTGATAAAAGGATTAAGAACCTCATTCATTAACCTCATAAATGTACTAGGGGAATTGGAAATCCCAAATGGCATTACCATCCACTCAAATAAGCCTTCATTGGTTTTAAATGTTGTCTTCCATTGGTCTCCATCTCTGATCCTAATTTGGTGATAACCAATTTTTCAAGTCTATCTTGGAATAGTACTTGGCCCCTCCTAGACAATCCATCAAGTCCTCTATTCTCGGCATTGGGAATCTATACCTTATTGTTATCCTATTAATAGCCCTAGAATACGTACACAACCTCCATGTTCCTTCTTTCTTAGGAGCTAGCACTGTCGGGACTGCACATGGACTTATACTCTTCCTAATGAACCCTTTCTCTAGCAATTATTCGATCTGTCTTGCAACTTCTGCATTTTGCTTAGGGGTCAGTTTGTAGGCTACCTTATTAGGCAATCTAGCACCTAGGATAAGTTCAATGCAATGACTGATTTCCCTTTAAGGAGGTCAAGTATCTGTGGTACTGTCTGCAACTATTCCCTTATACTTATCAAGCAGATCTTGAACCTCCTTAGGATCCACTTTCCTCTTTGTCTCTTGACTCTTAGGTTGCTTCTTAGGGTCATCCTTAGGCTTGACAACTATTGCAAATCAATGGGTATCCTTCTCCTTCAAATCTTTCATGAACTCCTTCTCATCTACTAACATGACACTGGTCACAATATGCTTATCCTTACTGTCATCCAGGAGAGAGGTCGTGGTGAAGTTCTCTCCATTTTTGGTGATGGTATAGACATTCTTCCTACCTTCATGCTTAACATCTACATCATATTGCTAAGGCCTATCAAGTAACAAATGACAAGCATCCATTTCTACCACATCACACAACACTCTATCTTTGTATTCACCAATTGAAAAATCTACCCAAACTTGCTCACTAATCAACACTTGTTGTCCTTTGTTTAACCAAGATACCTTATAGGGATATGGATGAGGGATTCTTTTCAGGTTAAGCTTGGTGACCATTTCAACAAAATCTATGTTATCTGTGGACTCGGAATCTACAATGACTCTACAAACCTTACCTTGTACCTTGCAGGTGGTTCTGAAAAGAGATTTCCTTTGAGGTGGTTCCTAGCTGATTAGCTCCTTCAAGAGAGTCCTTTTAATCATCAAGATCTCTCCTTGCTCTGGGTCTACAGGTCTTGAAGTTGAGGTGTGGTAGGAGGTCATACTTGGACTATCTTCCTCTTGAATCAATTGTGCTCTTCTTTCACCCCCTTGACTACCATTTCCTTGTTTCTCCGGACATCTAAAGGACTGATGTCCAACCTGGTTACAAGAGAAACACCTACCAGTGAAAACACTAGGTCCTCTTCCACCAAACCTTCCTCTACCACTTGCTCTTCTCCCTCTATAACTACCTTTGTCCCCTGGTTCTCCTTCATGTTCTTGATTGCTTATTTCTCCTTGGGGTTTAGGAAATGATCCTCTACCATTGAATCTGCCCTTACCTCTGAAATTTGTACCCCTTCCTCTATTATGGTGTTCTCCTCTCCTCTTTTTCTTCTCCTCAATTATAAGTGTCATTTGATAACACTTGTGCACTGATTCGAGACTAAACAAACTTAGTTCATCTTGAATTTTGAACTTAAGACCATTCATGTACCTTGCTATCCTTTGTGTCTCATTCTCTGATATCTTTGCTTTAAGTGTCATTCTGTGGAACTCCTCGGTGTAAGCACTAACATCCAAATCTTTTTGCCTCAAGTTTTGTAGTTTCTTATGTAGGATTATCTCATAATCCTTAGGGACAATTTGCTTCTTAACCTCTACCACCATCTTCTTCCATGAATTGGTAGGATTCTTACCGTCCTCCACTCTTTCCCTTTGTAGGACATTCCACCAACTAAGGACAGGACCCTTCAATTTTGACTTATCCACCTTCACTCTTTGGTTGTCTACCACCTCCTCATATTAAAAATAGTTTTCTAAGGTTTCAATCCAATCCATGCACTCCTCTAGATTCATCTTCCCTTGAAACATGGGCAATTCTGCCTTAGTGTCTCTTCCACCTACTCTCTTAAGGGCTTCAATAAATTGCCTTTGATCTGCAGGTGCAACTGGATTCTCTCCTTGTTCTCCTCCTTCTCCTTCTTCCTCAAAGTCTAAGACAACTTCTTTCCCAGCCCGATCCTTCTTCAACTTTTCTATTTTTGCTTCCATCCTTTTGTTCTTAGCTATTTCCTCCCTCACTCTCCCAGCCAATTCTACATTGGTGATTTTAGAGGGTATCTCCTCTTCATGTTGTCCTCTGTCCTATCTCCCATGGTTTAAACTCTTCCCAAGGTTCTTCTAGAGCTTTAATACCAACTTTTACCCCTTACAAGGTTTGGTACTCACCTTCACAATGTTCTTATATCCTAACAAGACCTTTCACAACCTTTTTGGTTCACCAGGGCAATAGCTTTGCTCATTACCCTTAATCACACCTACCCGGCTAGTAGCCCTATTTTCCTGCTTTTTTGAACTTTACTCCAAAAAGTGCCAAACAAGGTCCCAAAAATTTTTAGTTTCAAATACCCTTTTTGAACCTCTATCGAACTCCAAAGAATGAGACCTCCAACCTGTTCCAACACTCCTAGGCACCTACTTGGGTCACAGACCTAATTGATCAAGTTAGGCCTAGGTTACAAAGGAAATTGATCAAGTTAGGCCTAGGTTACAAAGGAAGTGTATGGTAATGGTCTCACAAGGAAGATCCATTGCTTTAGAGGGCCTTCCCAATGTCCAAATACACCAATTCAATCATCCAACTCAATTTCCCATTGTTGTGCATCTAGCTATCAACCAATCTCTCACTATTCTAATCTAAACCCTCACAAAGTTTAGACTAGGGCTTGGTGGAAAAATGCCAAACCAACTCCTCTGACCTTGCCTCTTTGGAATCTCATAATACACCCTCCTAAATTGCATTCTACCAATGGCCATTGAAAACCAATGACTAGATTGCAAGTTAGGGCATCATCTATGCAACACCCTAGAAAATAGAGGGTTTCAAACCCGCAGAGGGTAAAATGACAATATCTTCCTTCAAACACCACTTCAAGGGGGGTCAGACCAAGTTCAGTGCTCTTTCCTACCAAGCCAAATTTTCATGAAAACATTCAATGCCCTGTACAAACAGTGCAGAAATGTAACACAGTTCTAGCAAAATCATATTTATTTATTGTAAATACTCCACCAAACTTCTCAAAACATCAACCACTATCAACAACCTTTCTTCTTCAGTTGTGAAAGCATATATGGACTCTTGTCAATGACCACAACCAACTTTTAAATGGTTATGACCGTTGGAAGGAAGTTACACTCCTACCGGCAACTTTTGAAAAGTTGCTTGACAAAAATGACAACAGTTTTGCAACATTGTGCAACTTTGATCACTAAACACCTAGACCTTGTCAAACACATCCAAGGTCACCATTATGCTTTAAAACACCTAAGACAACATTCTAGGTCCATCAAACACAATTTCATAATTCAAGCCCACATGGCCTAATAGACCTCTAGGTTTATATGTGCACCTGAGAGGTTATTGACCACACAAAAGGCAATTTATTACATCAAGGGTGATCTTTGAGATCCAACCCATTATTACAACAAAAGAAAACACAAGACACTCACTAGACACCCCTAATCCATGAAAACATTGTGAAAGTAGAGGTGCTCTGCACCACTTATTCCTGGAAACTACATATAATTTCATCTCAAAATATATATAATCCTCTGTGATAATTTGATTCTTTGTGAAATCAATATGTGTGTGTGTGTGTGTGTGTGTGACAATTTAATTTCCTGTTGTAATCTAACACTATGAAATGAAAATAAATATATATCTTAGATCATTTAATTCTCGATGGAAATCTATCAAGCATTATGTGTAAAATTACTTTTCTGTGGAATTATATTCCTATGAAAATTTATTTCTCTATTTTCTCTGTGAATTCCTCTTGTAAAAATCCACCTCTATGAAATAAAATGAGCTCCCTGAGAATATGATTTTTTCCTATGAAATTTTTTTTCTTTGTTTTCTTTGTGAATTGCTCTTGTAAAAATCCATCTCTGTGAGAATATGTTTTTTTCCTTCTTGTGAATTACTCTTATAAAAATCCACTTCTGTGAAATAAAATGAACTCCCTGAGAATATGTTTCTACCTTTCTGTGAAATCTTCTTGAGGAGATCAAAAAGATTTCCTTCATCTCTCTGTATATTAAAACAAAAACTCAAAATCTTTGATCCAATTCTCTTCTTATCTCTTGTATAAAACACACACACACACACACACACACACACACATATCTTGCATTATTAATGATTATTGGAAAAGACAACAATTTGAATCAGTGACATGAAATATGTCATTTATTTATTTTATTTTTTAATGGATGCTATGTTCTTGCTGTTTTATAAAGGGAGTTCTCTTTTTTTTTTTTAATTATGTAAAGAAAGCCTTTTTTATGTGGGAAGTTTGGGGCGGCCCGCGGGGCCACTCCCCACTTCCCTCCCATTCTCCATTTACACAGCGTAGATGAGTTGCCATTTATTGACTCATTTATCATTTTTTTGAAATTTTTTTGTCATTAAGAAAATAATGCTATAACTCTAATAATATATTAAAATTTGACTATATTAATTTGTTTAAAAATTTAAAATAATCAATAAAGTATATGGTTATAAGTGGTACCCATAAGTTAATTCAAAGAAAATAAATAAATAATAATAATAAATTTAATTAGTAAATACATAAACTATAATTTGGATTAGATGACTTATTAATAATTTATAAGTTGATTTAAATAAAGTTTGTTATAAATTTCATTTGATTAAGTTATAATTTTTTTATATTCACTATCGTGGAATCTGGAGGTGTCCTCGCCGAAGCGAGACTAATCCCCCAGTGTGTACGACCCACTCATAAGGTAGCAACACACATAGAGTTAACACAGCCGGAGACTCGAACTCAAGACCATGGGGAGCATACCCATGCCTTAAGTTATAATTTGGCTTAGTAACCTTAAGAAATTATAATATGAAATTGATTTGATTATTTTTATAGTTGACAATTAATTATATTGCTAATGAATGATCATAAGGGTTTATATTCAACAACCAATGCTTTCAATTAAAATTTCATAGTTTGGAGTTATCAATAAAAATATTTTCAATTTATTTTAGAACTACCTATTAATTAATAATCTGAAAACTTTACTTTCTAAGCAAATTTTGGTTGGTAAACTTTTATTTGGTTACAACCCACTTGTAATTCGGAATCATTCGGTTAGATAAGATTTATTGGGGTTGTTAGCTAGCATTTCAATTCAATATGAATTATTAGTATATATCGCTATGATCATCAATTTAAATTTAATATGTTCATAGTCCTCGACCAATTGTCTACTTCAAGCATCATTCAAGTTACATAACCGATGTTATCATACAAGTTACAAGAAGCTAGATATAATGGCCTTTCTCAATTTGGATAGTAGTCTCGTAGTAGTGGTAGGTTGAATATTTAAATAATCAAGTCATTTATAATAGTGAAATTTAATAGTAGTCAAATTTATCTCCTAACTTTAAGGGAACATAAGACTAGTAAAAGGAAGAGTTACATTTAAAGTAGAGGCGATTTTCATAGTTGAGCTTCATAGTAAAATCTATTTTGTTAAAACATTAATATTAATTGGGAAGTGGAGAAACTTTACTTGAAAACCAAAAGAGAATCAAACCTAAAATCCTTTAACATAAGACTTGACTTATCTTGTGAATCTCAAATCAAGTAATCAAATTCTTTGTATATGTCTAACGAACTTAGTTTTAATTAAGTTAGAATTAATTGTTCTAGATTATTGGATCCTTATCCTTATCGAGCAAATGAGTTTTCAAGAAACGTATCCTATGACCACTTCGAGAATTAAATTGAAGTAAAGAAATTGGAAACTTTAAGGTTATTATTTTGTAGAAAATATATAAGGGTAAAATGTTACTTCAAGTGGAAGAATTAGCTAGTTATCTCTTATAATATTGCAAAGGAATTGACACTAGTTGTAAAGCAAGTAGAAGAAGATTGATTTGAATTGCATAGGGTCTCTATTTTATGTTAGTTGATTAGCAAGTATTAGACTCTCTTCTAATCTTATTTTCGAACAATTAGTGATTAAAAATTTTGTGGTTATTAAAGCTTATCGTTAATAGTTCCTTTCTTTTTCCTTCAAACAAGTGAATATTAAATTTATTTTCAAAGTATTATTATTAGATAATTTAATTTTATTTAAGCAAATTAGTGCCTTTCAAGAATTAAGATTCATATTTAAAGTAAGGTTATCATTTGTGGGAAATAATTAAAGATGAAATTTATGTTGCTTCAAGTGGAAGAATTAGATGGTTATCAATAATGCGGTTACTTTCAAGCTTATTAATATTAAGTTTTTCCTTCAATCAAGTAAGTGTTAAAATTCATTTCTAAGCCCCTTCTACCTAGGCATTGGATTTTCTTTAAGCAATTTAGTACCTTCCAAGAAGTTTTTCAATCTTTTTCATAAGTTATAATTTTACAAGTTTTCAAGCAAAAATTCCTTGTGTACTATAGTTTCATTTTCATGATTGTATTAGTATATTGCTTTACATAAGATTCGCGAATTCAAAATTAGAAATCTTAGTTAGACAACTAAACAAGAGGAGACGAAACCAAAACCTTAGCAGTGTTCAGTATCTATGGTGCCTCTGGGTCACACTTACAGGTAATGTCATCGTGTTGAACTACTGCACTTAATGCCTAATAAAGCTGCAATAACGGTGTTTGTGGCATCGTCCCTATAAATCACCGAGGAGAAATAAGGGTCATATGGAAGTTAAAAATCCAAGGGACAGGTAATCCCCCTCGGATCGATAATCTAAAAAGATTTTTTTTAAAAATGAATTTCAATCCGCTCAGTTAAACCTTAGAAAACCCCATCAGGGCTTAATGGTGTGTGATGACTTGGAATTTATCTATCTTGATGATTTTTCAGAGGATGATAATGGTTTAAGGGTAACGTTTTTAATAGGAAATATGACTTAGTTATTTTAGGCCACAAGCAGAAGGCCACCTTGAGCCTTTTTTCTATAGAGCTACCATCGTGGGTAGCAACCACAGAGAAATTGTATAGGACATTGACCCTAGAAAGGGCTACGTACCCACCAAATAGTTTACATTAAACCATATTTAGAAACTAGAACTACATACTTTATGCCTTGATCTCGTGCCGAAAGGGTATGTAGGTAGTCTAGGGATGAAGTTGTCCCTTGTACTCAGGCGTTTAGGGATGGGGATTAGGATTTGGTGAGTAGTTGGTTCTCGAAACTCCTTGGTATTTTAATCAAATGGTACAAATAATAATTGAAAGGTTAAAATTAATTAAATGCATACTCAAAAGGAATATCGTATAGATTCGCTTGACTTCTTGAGGCTTTAGGCCAAATTCTAAGGCGGGACTCAAGCTTGTTTATGTAATTATTTGTATACTCCTAAGGACGATGGCCTCGATGCACTCCCAGTAGGGGAGTGTAGTCTTTAGAGAGTGGCTCAGGACCCGGATGGTCTCGATGAGTCTAAAGTCTTTGGCTAGAGTGTATCCTATTCTTATGAATAGATGCCTATCCCATTTGGGTAGATGCCTATCCCGGATTGGATAGACGAAACCTTTTGTCTCATATGGATAGATGCCTAACCCATAGGGGTTAGATGCTTAGTCTCGTATGGTTATATTCCTAACCCGTATGGTTAGATTCCCATCCCGGTTGGATGGATGCCTATCCTGTTTGGATAGATGTACATGAGTATGTGATTGAATCAAACACAATTAAGAATAATTAAGAATAAGAAATTATAACTTATATATAAAAAAAAATCAGTTGATATTTTTGGATTAAGTTAAGTGGGTTATTACAACTAGCCGCGAGCTAATGAACCCGACAATGACTGGGCCTTCATCCTTGAGATTAGGAAAGGCTAAAGGAAAGTATCATAGACTATTGAAATCCGACAATCAATATTTATCCCTATAGATGTCACTGGATCAATGACTGATTGTATATGCATTTAGGCAACCGAAGCCTTGTTGAATAATAATAGGACTAATCCACTTTGAGAGTCCTGACGACTCCTAGGATAGCCTAGTAACAATTAATTATGCTTCTATATAATAATAAATGTGTGTGTATATGGAGATAGATATAAATATATATATTTGTATAAATATATAAAAATATCTATATATGTAAATCAAAGTATGATATATATGTGTGTGTGTGTGTGTGTAAATCTATGTAAATAAATATGTAAATGTAAATGGGAGTGTATGTATTCTAAATATTTTTGTATCTATGTATATATATGTGTGTGTGTGTGTGTGTGTGTGTACACACACACACACACACACACACACATACATGTATATATATACACATGTATATGTATGTATATACACATGTATATGTATACATATATATATATATATACACATGTATATGTATACATATATATATATATATATACATATATATATACATATGTATACATATATATCTATATATACATACATATATACATATGTATACATATATATCTATATATACATACATACATATGTATGTATATATATATGTATGTATGTATATATATGTATACATATATATATAGACACACACACACACACACACACATATATATACATATACATATAGATACATATACATATACATATACATATATATATAGCTACATATACATATATATATAGATGCATATACATATACATTTATATACACATACATATACATTTATATATATATAGATACATATACATATATATGTATACATACATATATACATGTATATACATGTATATGTATACACATATACATGTATATGTATGTATATATATATATATATACACACATATATATATATATATATAAATAGTTATATATTAGTTTATATATATATATATATATATATATAGTTATATATTATTTTATATATATATATATGTATGTATGTATGTATGTATGTATGTATGTATGTATGTATGTGTTTATATAAATACAGATTAACCTACACCTACTTTTTCTTCCCAAATACCATCGGCTCCATGGTTAGCTAAAGAGTTTGCTAACATATTACCTTCCCCATAGATGTGGTTGATTGTAGTGTGTTTGAAGTATTTCAGCAGTCCTGTGGCTCTAGATACTAGATTGTTTAATTTCCAGTTTGGAGTCTTGCATGTCCTGATTGCATTAATGGTTAAAGCTGAATCTCCTTATATATCCAATCTTTTGATGCCTAAGTCTTTACAGAAGAGGAGACCTATGATGAGTGATTCTATTTCTACCTCATCATTTGTGGCCAAACCTATAGGTTTTGAAAATGTTGCTACAGTTGAACTGACCCATAAATGGACCACCCCTCCAATTCTCGCAACACTAGGGTTTCCTCTAGAAGCTCCATCTAAATTGAGTTTGAACCAACCTTTTCTTGGAGGGGACCATTTGCATTCTTTCCTTAGAGATGTTGGTTTGATTCCCCCGAGGCCATAGAGGGGGGGAATAGTGAGTCCAGACCAGTTTTTCCTTACTTGTTCATCCCTAGTAGTAAAAGATAGGCTATATTTATGTCCATTATTTAATCTACCATTAGCTACTTCTATGATAGAGGCTTCAATTTTGTTCCATAGTCGATTAGGGGACATTGCCTTATCTTTGAAAATCCTTCTATTCCTTTCTTTCCATAATTCCCATAAGAGGATCAAAAATCCTTCTATTCCTTTCTTTCCATAATTCCCATAAGAGGATCAAAGGAGAAATGATCCATAACAATCCATAAAGACCATACTTGAGATGGGTTGGCCAACATAAAAGGAGTTCTAACAAATGATTGGGAAGGGTTGTAGCCCAATTTAATCTAAATTAAAAGCATCCAACATCTATTATCATACTTGCATCTAAGAAGTAGATGATCTACAATTTCTTCATTACTGAGGCAAAGATTGCACCTACTAGGACTGGCATAGCCCATCTTCTTAAACCATTATGAGGTCATAATTATTTTCTGCATTGTTGTCCATAAGAAAAGGCCTGCCTTCTGGAGGCATAGTTTTCCCCAACATAAAGATATAGGTAGCTTTGTTTTGGAAGGGAAGAGCTTTTTGCAAAGGGAGTTATATCCATCCTTGACCTTGTAGTCTCCAGTAGAAGAAGTTGACCACATAAGACAATCATCTTTATTAGTAGTTGTAATTTTCCTTTGTACAAGGACTTCTGCAAGCTTTTTACCATCCTTAATAGATAAACCCAAATCATCAGATGATTTCCATCTCCATCCTAGAGCTGGGTCTACTGGGTGACTAATGATATAATTAGCCACAGTTTTGCCAACTCTTTCTTCCATGCTATTTTTTAAATTCCGATCATTAAGGATCATAAGGATTGGTGGATACCCACCCCATGAGTCTTCCCAGAATAATGCTTTATCCCCAAACCCTATATTCCAAGAGAGATCATGAATGAGTACCTTCCTGCAATTGATTAAGAAGTTCCAGATTCTCGAGCCTTGGGGAGGGTTAAGAATTCTAAAGATACTAGTGGGATCTTGAGAGTCTAAATATTTACTAGCTAGGTCTTTCACCCATCTTCTATGTGGTTCCTGATAAATTTTCCAAACTAACTTGGCCCCTAGAGCCTTATTTTGTAATTCCTGGTCTCTAAGTCCTAACCCACCTCTGTCTTTAGGTCTGCAAAGCTTCTCCCAGGCTATAAGTATGAATTTTTTCTTGTCTACCAGTCCTTGCCAAAAAAAGTTCTGATCTTTTGGTCCAATTTCTTTTCACACCTTTCGGCAAGGGAAAACAGGTCATATGATATTGGGGAAGGGCAGAGAGTACAAATCAAAGCATAACTAATCTACCAGCTGCAAACATCCATTTTCCCTTCCAATTTTTGAGTTTTTGATCAAGCTTGGTTAGAATATGCCCCCAGAGATTGGATGACCTTTTCCCTTTATCTACTGGGAGGCCTAGATATTTACAGGGAAGCGTTCCTAACTGGAAGCCTAGAATGATAGCAATATCTTTACTTAGCTTTTCTTCCGTATTGAAAAAGAACAGGTTTGATTTTTCCTTATTGACCACTTGTCCTGAAGCTCTGGAGAACCAGTCTAGGATAAGTTTTAAATTTCTAGCTTCTACCAGACTACTTTCCCCAAACAACAAGGTGTCATTGGCAAATTGCTGATGTGTGATAGGTGGAATACTACTAGAGATTTTAATTCCAACAATACTACTTAAATCATGAGATTTTTGAATAGTCCTACCTAAGGCTTCTACCATTATGATGAAGAAGGGTGATAACGGGTCACCTTGTCTCAATCCTCTTGATATTCAAAGAAGCCCTCTAGTGTTCCATTGACTAAGACTGAGATCTTGGGACTTTAAATACATTCAAAGATTAAATTAATCCAAGCTTTGCTAAAACCGAAAGCTTCTAAACATTTGCACAAGAATCTCCATTTTACCATATCACATGCCTTCCTTATATCTAGTTTAATGAACATACTAGCTTGGTGATTGTGTTGAACAAAGTGTATTGCCTCTTGTGCTATAATGACTCCATCAAATATGGACCTACCAAGAACAAATCTCGATTGTTCTTCCGAAATGATTCTTGAAAGCAACGGTTTTAGTTGATTGGCTAGGGCTTTTGAGAAAATCTAATTGTAAATAGTATTATAGAGTGAAATAGCTCTAAGATCATTCATATTGTCCATATTCTCCTTCTTTGGGATGAGGGCTAAGAAAGTATGATTTATTTCCTTAAGAAATCTACCCGACTATCTAGCTCCTTCCAAGGCGTCTACCAAATCATCACCTAAAATATGCCAACATTTCTGGAAGAAACATTTTGGAAATCCATCTAGACCTGGGGCCTTATCCAGATGAAGCTGGAATAGAGCATCTTCTATCTCCTTTTTGGTGAATTTTTTATTTAACAGTAAATTTTGGCTGTCATCAATAATTTTGGGGATGTTGTTAATCAAACTGGTTTGAGTTGCCAAATCAGAGATAAGTTCTTTGTTTAGTAAGTTATGAAAGAAAGACATTGCTTCTGATGCTACACTTTCAAGGTCATCTAACATTACCCCTGCCTCGCTTCTAATAAGGGTTAATTTATTGATTCTACTTCTAGTTTTTGTTGTAGCATGGAAAAATTTAGTATTTTGGTCTCCTTCTGAGATCCAAGTCACCCTAGATTTCTGCCTCCAAAAACATTCCTCCTTTGTCATAATTTCTTCATGTTTTCGAAGAATCTCTTTTTCTAACAGGAAGCTATTTTGATCCATACCTTCCTCGATAACTTTTTCGTTAAGTTGGGCTAAGGTTGCTTCTATATCCCTCTTAGAAGCAAAGATATCTCCAAACCAATCCTTATTCCACTGGATAAGTTTACTCTTAATATATTTAATTTTAGTAACAAAATGATATAATTTTGACCCCAAAAATTCTACTTATTTCCACCATCTTTCAATATTTTCCATGAAAGACTCATTTATCATCCATATTTTCTCAAACTTGAAAGGGAATTTCTTAGGTTTGACCTCTTCCTCAATGGTTAATTGGACTAGAAAGTGGTTAGGACCTGAAATGGGAAGGATGGAGGCCTTAAAAAGATAATTGAAGGCTAGGATATCTCCTCTAAAAAGAAACCTATCTAGCCTTTCTGCAATATTACTAAAACCCTACCTCTTGTTATTCCAAGTGAAGGTGCCATTATCGGTTTTTATATCTATCATGTTGTGAGTATTAATCCAGTCTCTAAAATATATCAGAGCTTGGGGTTCTCTTCTCAGACCACCCACTTTCTCAAAGAGGTCAAAGATAGCGTTGAAATCCCCTCCTAAAAAATAGTTCCACTCTGGATGGGAATTAACACTGACCCTACTTCATGCCACATCGTTGCCTTCTCTTGTGTCAAAATGGGACCATAAATATTAAAAAGAACAAAATTTAAGTTACAACTCTGATGATTGACATAAACAACCATCCAATGCTTGTTACTGGCAATCATATTGATTACAACCTGCCTAGGATCCCAGATAATTCCCAAGCCCCTCAAGGCACTTGTCGTAGGTATTGCTTCCCACTCTAAATGACCTAGTTTCTTTTTGAAGACTCCAATCTCAGATTGGTTGAGTTTTGTTTCTTGGATTAAGGTTAGTTCTTATTTTGAGGCAAGGATGCAACGCTTTAGTATATGTTGCTTGTTAGGAGTGTTTAGGCCCCTAACATTCCATGTTAGGACCTTCATGGATGAGTGGGAAGGAACTTCCCCTTCCCTGCATCCATGATTGATGCTATTTTCACCTGCCTAACAAATTCCCCATCCTTATTTCTAAGCTTAGCTATGGATTTCCTACCTTTCTTTTTTGGAATTGAGCCACAATCTGGTTTAGTCTTCCTCCCTAAACAAGACCCTAACCCCAGCTTGTTCTCACCTAAGGCTTTACCCTCATTCCCAGGGGTTTGACTCCCTAGTAGAACTGCATCATCTTCATCTATAGCAGTGAAATGGTCAAAAGGAAATTCCATCCCGAAGGCAGGGTCCAAACCATTCATTACCTAGTCAAAAACAACGTTCTTATTGATCTCTATCTGTTGTTCCAATAAATTCAACTGCTCCTGTACATTCGCTTTGAATTCCTCTGCACTGATTAAATTTTTTTGTAACTCTGATTTACTATTAAGGTGTTCTATCCTCTTATCCCTATTCCTATAAGAGTCTAGACTTCTACTAGTACTACATTCTCCATCACCTGAGATTCCTTGAGTCGAGACCCTATCTAAAAGAGGGGTTGCTATAGCTAGCAGAGGAGAGGGTTCATTATTAGGGTTATTAGATGAAATTTTCTTAGACAGTGAACTCTTTGAGTTCCTGGAAACTTGAGAAAGGCTTGCTTCGAAACTTGCTTTGGTTTTCTACTTCCTTTTAGAGTTCAATGGAGCCCTATAGGGTTACTTAATATCTACTAGATTTTGACCTGACATTCCTTTCTTATTTGGAATATCTGTAGATGATACAGAATCCTCATTGTCAGAAACATGTTCGTCCACAAGGGATTTCATAGAATAATGTTGGAGGCGATGATTTCCCCTTCATAAAAGGAAGGAATAATAGTCCACTTACCTGCTTTTGAAACTAACTCAATCAGACCCAGAAGTGGATTTTGAGTATCAAATTGAATGATAAGCTTAATATATTTTGCTATATCTTTATACAAACCTTCGACCCCTATAAAGTCACCTAAATGCGAGCCTATAAATGATTGCAAGGAAATGAAATTCAACCGGCAAAGGACCTATATTAACCCATCTAGAAGTTTTCTTAGGTTGAAAAGTTTTAGGATTAAAATTTGGCATCCATTCAAAACACTGAAATACATATCCTTCAATCAGATTCACTTTATGGTTCATAATTTCTTTTTTTAATTTCATTATTAGCACAAGTGATAAGGAAGAAATTTGAACCTAGGTTTGTTATCCATACCTGATTTGGAAATTCTTCTTTCCACCATCCTTTCATTTCTTCAAAAAATTGAGGTTACCCATTCCATAAGAAAATGATGCCTTTGTTATGGAAATAATCACAATATTCAAGCAATGGATCCGAGGGCATCCTAATACTCTTATTATTCGGCAACTTATCTTCACGATATTCATGATCATAAACCCTTGCCTTCGGAGATGCTGGATTATTTTTTGCTATAATGGGATGATAAGGATGGGGCTTTCTGCTAGGGTTAGAGATAACCTTAGGGCTACTATAATTTTCCTGCAAATTTTTATTTCCCTGCCAAAGAGGGCTTGACCAGTGCGTGAAATATTTGATATTTTCTGCCCTTAGCCACCTTTCATTCAGGATATTCCTATAATTCCAAGCATTCCTCATAGAGCTATTGGCAATGCTAGATGAGTTGGGGAGAGATGACAGGAAACACGCATATTTGGTGCCATGTAGAAGAGGGTCGCCCAAATTTCCTGAAGCAGCAACTTGATCCCTCTGGGATTGCAATCTCCTCCCGACTTTCTTTACCAGAACCACCCGCCATTCTCCTTCCTCATCGCTCTGCGTCGGAGTGCTTGTAACAGTAGGGAAAGTGGAAATTCACATGATCGAAATATTGCAGATGAAAGTTCTATTAATTATTATTGGTTCTTTTTATTTGTAAATATTATACATATTTTTATTTTTTTATTTTTTTTAAAAGAAAAGTTTCTTATATTTTAATAAATGATATATTATTATCATTAAAATATGTATTACTGAAAAAATAAAATCTTTTAAAAATAACTTCAAGTCAATTAATAAATTTTAAAACTTTTTATTTTTAATATATAGTTTGATGTAATTTACTTATTTATACCATTATATAATATAAATTTATTTTTAAAATAATATTATAATTAGTGATGTTATAGAAATGGGGACAAGGCAACAACAAAGTTCAATATTAATAAGTTAGCTTCAACCATAAAACCAAAATAAAGAACTAAAAACCATTCCAAACATATCAAAAGGGATTTCAAAAAGCATGAAAGAAGTTTAATAAAACAAAAGAAAGGAGAAGAGCCTCCCTAAGATGCTTCCATGATGCCTTTTGATGCTTCTCCCTTGTTTCTCTCCTCTCCAAGTCCCAAATAAGTGTGACTCTTAGCTTTTAGCACTAGCCATGGATGCCATATGGAGATTCAAGATGGTTGGATATGATAAACAAATGCTATGCAAGTGTAGATAGTGATGCTATGAGAAAGCTTTATTCTAATACCAGTATAGTAACAATACCCTAATGCCTCCTCTTGTGCTTGAGGAGAAGGGTTATATTTATAGAAGAAATTGGGAAATGAAGGGTTAAGATTGAACAATCTTAACAAGGGTTAGGATTGAAATATATTCAATCCATGTGAGGCTTTCAACCCAATCCCATGTTGACAAGTGTCACCATGAGGAGGCTTGAGAGGAGAGATAAAGAGCATTAAATGCTTGAGGGGACATGATGGTTACCCTAGGGGGTTGGGTTAGGGTTAGGTTAATGGATATTCCTTTTATCCAAGGGAAAGGGTTAAATGGTTACCTTAGTCAAAGAAATAAATGCTTTGAAGAGACCCATGATTCAAAAGGATGGTTAAGTTAGAGGAAAGTCTCTAACCAAAGGTAAAAGGTGAGTTAACCATAAATGGTTATATAAGAGCCTTTAATGGTTTAGAATACTTTAGAGGTTAATCATTTGAATACATAAAGCCTTTAATGGTTATTGAAGACTTTGGAGGTTTTTGAGAAGTGATTTCCTTTTATTTAGGAATGTGACAATGATTAGGATAGGATTAGGTTAATTAGAAGGAGTTAGAAGAATCTAGAAGGGATTTAGGCATGCAAGTGGATTTTGTAGGAGAATGCAAGTGGGAGGAATTTTGAGATTTTCAATTAAAATAAAATCATTTATTTCAATTAAATGGTGTAATTTGCATTTGGATAGATATTTAAATAAATATTAATTTATTTAAATGTGTGTGAATTTTGGATTTTATTTAAATAAATATTAATTTATTTGAATGAGAAAAAGGGGGATAAAGGATTAAATGCTTGAAGACTTTGAGGGAAACCATTAAAGGCTTAAGAAGACTCTAGAAAGAAGCCTTTAAGTTTGAAGACTTTAAGGGAAACCATTATTGGCTTGATAAGACTCTTAAGAGGAAGCCATTAAGTTTGAAGACTTTAAGAGAAACCATTAAAGGCTTGAGAAGACTCTAGAAGGAAGCCATTAAGTTTGAAGATTTTAAGGGAAGTCATTAAAGGTTTCAAGTGGGTGAGGATAAATAGGATTTTAAATAAATAATTTATTTATTTAAAAAAATTGTGCAACTTGAATTTGTAGGAAAATTTAAGTGGGTGGAGGATAAAGGTGATTTAAATAAATGTTAATTTATTTAAATTTTATTTAAATGTGAGAGGGGATTTTGGGGGATTTATTTAAATGTGAGAGAAGATTTAATTAAACAAATATGATATATTTATTTTATTAATGGTCTGAATTGGTTAAGTGAATTAAATCAAATAAATTGAATAATTTATTTAATTAATAGGAGAAGAGGATTAAGATGAATTAATTAAATAAATTGTTGATCGATGGTTAAATAATCAAATAGATACTAAGTATTCATTTAATTAAGTGGACAGATTTGAGTGTCTACATTTACCCCTCTTTGAGATGGTGTGGTATATCGCATCGTTTCAAAGAAAAATAAGCATAGTACGTGCCCCAACATGCACCAAGTTGGTGGTTAGGTATGCCCTGTCGAGAGATGGGACAAAATTTTAAAAATTTGGGCGATCTCTCAAAAAATTTAAGAAAATTAGGCATGGATAGAATGGAGGATTTGGGAATGAAGGAGAAGGGTAAGCCAATGAGTACCCTTAGGTCATGCAGGAGATACAGTGCAAATGTAGTTTTGTGATTTTGATTGATGTTATACAATTGATCAAAATTGGTTGGACAGTCTGGCACAATCGATTAAATTGCCTCGGTTGAGTCAAAGTGTGATAGTTAATGTCAGTTGTTCGCTTGGACAGGATAAAGTCTGAGTAAGTGAGTCAAACTGACCTGATGAGACTTAGACAATTGATGTAATTTCCTAATGAAGTCAAAGCATCTAAAGCAAAATACTCGTTGAGAGGATAAGTACACCAAGATGGTGAACAAAAAGCGGGGTATAAGTGGCCACTTTTTTTCTTCTTCTGAAAATAGGTAAAGCTGAACTTCAAAGAGATATTTGAAGGTCATGCACTCAAAACTAGGAGTTGAGAAAAGAATAAGAATTGTAGTACTCTGAATCTAGTTTCTAAACTACTAATTTTTTTTAAAATTGGATAAGATCAAGAGGGTCAAATCTTTCATGCATGAAAAATTATTCCTGATTTTTTCAGAAAAATATAACAGCT